>NC_068981.1:12490413-12509330 GCF_001194135.2 Octopus bimaculoides
TATATATATATATATATATATATATATATAGAGAGAGAGAGAGAGAGAGAGAGAGAGAGAGAGAGATCCGAATATAGATACGTCATTCAAACGGGCGCAGATTCTGGCCTTAAAGCCAACTGATGCAAAAAAGTGTATGGCCCTGTGTTACTAAACCTCAGAAATTAATCGTAATCTGATTGGTTTCATTTGCAAGTGTTCAGAGTATATAACAATGAAAGTAATGTAGTAACGCTGGTTATGAATATCACCAACATGTGTAAGATCAAATAACTCAAATAAGTTTTCTGTTTACAAAATTCAAATATAATTGGGCCGTATATTTGTATTACAGTTTGTTGAAACACTTCGATTCGCTCTGGCAATTCATGCAGTCAATAGGCAAATGCTTTATCACCGTGTGTTTCAAAAGTAATGACTACAGTCAACGGAATTATTTCCGTAATCTACCAAAGAAGAACAAAATCTAATGAAAAGCAGCTAATTGAAATTTTCAGAAAATATAAGTTTCATTGTTTAAAATTTCCGCTTTACTGCATATGCACTGCGATATTACATTACGTAATCAAGGTGTTATTTGATTCAATTTCGTGCAAAATTTCAAATATACATAACATAAGGAAAAACGTTACATGTATTTTAGGGTTGTAATTGAAAGAAAATATATTGATATCGATCCACAAGTTTCAAAGCAATATTTTGCATTTCAATTTTCATGTATACGAGAATTTGTTTTATTAATTTTGCTCACAAACTCATCGTCGGATACTATAAAAATATATGGGTCATGTGCAAATTTTTCAAACGAAATGTTAATACATATTTCTACATATATATATATATCTATATATATATATATCTATATATATATATATATATATGTGTGTGTGTGTGTGTGTGTGTGTGTGTGTGTGTGTGTGTGTGTGCATGAGTTTGTGCATCTGTGTTTGCATGCATGTAGATACATACACACAAACGTATGTATATGCGGTATTTATATTTACAAAACGTAATAGCTATACAGACAGGTGAATTTTACCTATTTTTCGAAGAGCGTGTACATGATAGACAACCGTAATCGATTTCATTTATATTTTGGCGACTTTGCACTGCTGTTTTGTTAGGTGTGTTATTATCGTATATATAATTGCTTCTTGACATGTTTTGAAATGTCACCTTTTATTTGCAAGCAACTCTCATAGGAAAACTACAATAAAAGCATTATCACGCAGAAGATTAGAAAGGAAAGACAACAAAATCTTCCTAAGCGTCAACAAACGTTGAAATAACAATGACAAGAATTAAGATAATTTTTATCTGGAAATTACTGACGGACACGACATAGTTTCTATAAGACAGGTACTCGACTAATGGAACTACTAAAGTAGCATGAAAATGGATCAGTATTTGAAACCTTAAGACAATAATTTTATCTACTTACGAATCTAGGTGATCAGGACCGCATTACATTTATTGTAATAGAACCTATACAGACCTGTTATTTATGTTGTACTCGTTTGTGTACACTCAAACTTTGAAGGACATACACTAATTCAACTGTCTTAGGAGAGAAATTCCGGTCATAGATAATGCATCTTATACTATCGACAGGTAGATATCATTGATCTATACCTCACATCTTCCCCCGTCATCAGAACCAGACAACGAAACTGTCGATCACAACATATTAAGAACTGTCTTTCGATACGCAAACATCATACAATTAATTTGCTTGTGCATGCAAAGTTTTGCCTCTCAGGAATCTGTTATTTAAAGCCAACCTAAGTTGTGATAGTAACTGATGAGATATAACGATGACGAAACGCGTGTCCACAGGCGGATGACGGCATTCGTAGCATAATTAGATTCACTTCATACGCATGAGCTAGAAAGAGTGCTTCTCTTCCGATACATTTATTGCCGTACTCGTTTTCCTCCGATCGATCGTACACACACACTCATACTCACAGACACACGCACACACTCACACACTCACACACTCAATAATATACACTCACACATACACGCGCACATACTAGCACACACACACACATACAAACACACGTACACATATGGACGCATTATTACAACAGCTTGGATTTCATTGCACCTCTACTGTTTAAAATCCTGACAAGAAACCTACGAGATCTTCACGGTGTAGCTGTAGAAACGTTCAAAAATCACCTGGACAGATTTCTGTGTGAAATCTAGATAAGCCCACGTCACGACAGGCGGCAAAAAGAAGAGCAACTTCATCCAACTCATTTTTTCAATACGGTGGCAAAACAGATACAAAAAGAGTATCAGAAACAGTACTGAAAGGAGAAACAAAATTGGTGAAATGTGGTGATCCAGGTTAGTGACTGAAACCATTAAAAAGATAAAAGAATATGTGTGTGCATATATATATATATATATATATATATATATATATATATATATATATATATATATATATATGTGGGGGGGGGGTGTATAATCGGTAAATTCTGAATGACAGCCATATTAATGTAATCGTACACGTTATACAACGTCTACAAAAAAATCCCTCATTTTACAACACCAATAATATTTTAGTTCCAATGCTTTCCTTTTTGCTTGATGTTCCACTTGTATGATTATATCAGTGAAATATTACTAATAGAAAGTACCCTAGCGTTTTATTTTACATTAATTCCTTGGTTAAATATATTGTAGATAGTGTATGCTAATAAAAATAATCTCAATTATCAGACTTGATTATAAAATTCTTACAGGCTATAAAAAATCTAATTGTGTGTATTACTTTGTAAACTGAAATGTCCTTACATTATAAATGTGTTTGTTTCTCTGGAAAGATATGTTACGTTATTATAATTCATTAGTTTACTGAACTTAATGTGTAGCACTTCATAAAGATTCATTTCCGAATGTGAATGTTGCGTGTAACACAGGATTAAAATATGCTTAATACCACAAGCGTCGCTCAATGTACTTTATTTCATATCATGCATTCCGTGCTTTGCTTATTTGTGCTTTAAATCTCAAGCTGTACATGATATATGTCTCTATATTTTGTAACGTTAAAACTTTTCATTTGAGTGTTGAATAAGTGCATTATCAAAACCTGAGTATTAATAGATCATGAAGAAAAAAATAATACAACGTAGAGCTATGTAGTGCTATTAATATTTTTGAACTATTCTTCCAAATTCATAGAATCATAGAGGACATCCTAACCCATAATTTGTAAGAAGATCAAAAACTGTTGTGATTGCTTAAAGAAGAATGGACTTCAAATATCCCAAACTAATGGTTTAAGTACTCGAAAAAAAGAAATAAAATGTTCGAGATTCTCCATATCTCACATATTGCAATTCACCCAGGAACAACTTGTTCGAGAAGCGTACTTCTTGAACTGGAGTCTCTTCCTACGTGTCCTTGTATATCTTGGTTATTACTGAATTTCATCGATTATATCTGACATAATGAAGTCATCCGTAGGTAAATGTTGAGGATTCTAATAGTGAACAAGAGATATTATGCATTTATTTACATTTCCAAGCAAGGAATAATAGTCATCGCCAATTACTCCTATTCGTACTGCTAAGGCTCTATGTTTACACTTCACCTGTCTCCGAGAAATATCCCATGCAATGGATTTTGACAGCATTTTACACCAATTCACAAAATGGATTTCTAACCTAAATTCCACCCTCAGAGTTGATAGAAAATAATCCTCTAAATTCAAAAGGTCTTCGCTGTAATTAAATCTTTTTAGTTTGCAATTAAGTGAAAAATGTTTGATGAGGAGACAGTTTTGATATAAATCCGTTCTAAAACAGTGGAAAGTGTACTTTAATTAGCTAGACCGATTGGCAACGCAGAAAGCTTCTGAAGATAAAATAGAAGTTAAAAACAGTGGAATAGTGAAAATAGGACAGTTCACACTATAGTAATTTCATTAAGTTTGAAAAGAAAAGCTACTCAGCTTCAATCAATAAACAATTATTGATCGTTATTTAGGAAGTTAAAGTATAGTTAAGACAAAAGAATACAAAAGAGACAAAACATGTTAAATTGTAATTTAATCAAATTTGATTTGGGGCTGTTTTAATGAAGTGAAGGGCTAAACAATGTGAACCACTTGGTTACTGAATTTAAAGAATATTGAGATTGATTCAGTTAAAAACGTATTCTAAGACTTCTTGACAGAGACATTTAACAAATATAGAATTAAATGTTTTATTTTTGTAGAAATTGCATAAGAATATACATACTACAGCGACTGCCACAGTAGCAATAGTAGTAGTAGCCTCTAAATATTAGCATCAATGCAGCAACTAATGCTTTAATGGTACAAAATGTTAGATATATTGTGAAATATGTCATTTTGACTTGCGTGGAGAGGAAATCGAATGCGATACGATTGAATTTTATATATCTGTTAAGGAAATACTGCTCAAATATAAACTAGAATTCAGCTACATTTTCAAGAAAAAATCGGCTTTTCACGGAGCAACAAACTAGACGCTACGTCTGCTTAGATAGTTTCAGCTATTTTAATGACGTTGTTAAATTAAAATAATGTATAAACTTGAACACATACAGAATATGTACCTAATATACACATTAACTATAACTAATTTTCCAAATTTCATGTCATATATTTGACACAATTAGAATATTCTTTGTGAACGATTACTGCTGCATGTGATTTCTTTTATCAAAATCTAAGGAGTTATAATGATGAAACTGATGAAAATTCGCATCACTAGATTTACAACCGGTGAAGTCACTTTGCTTATCAAAAATGTGAAATATTATAAGCTTAACACTTTTCAACTGTGAAGTTGGTTCTGTAACTTATGAAGTCTCTTATAATAGTGACATAGAATATAACAAGGACTGGGTATACTGAAACGATAACTAATAATTCAATATATATCAAGTGTCAACATATTTCACAGTACTTTATTGTCGGTTAGAGTAGTCAGGTCGACTGTCTCATCTTATAAAGTGAATATGACCAGCAGTTAGGAGAATTAACATATGAGTATGGTAGTATAAAAGATTGTGTGTGATGGCATATAGAAAGATACACACACACGCACACACACACACACACACACACATACACACACGCACACACACACATACACACACACACACACACACACACACACATATATATATATATATATATATATATATATATATATATATATATATATATATATAGAGAGAGAGAGAGAGAGAGAGAGAGAGAGGGAGATAGGTAAACAGATATGAACACACCCATGCACACATATACATATAAACATGCATTTATGTTTTTATGTATGTAATGATGTGCGCCTGTGTATGCATTTAACACACGCCTTTAAAGACAAATATCAGAAAACTGAAGCGATTTATGATAAATTACACTGAATGAAACACAATTATGTTTTTAAAAGAATCCGAACAAGTAAAAAAAAATACTTGAAAATGTATAGAAATTTAAATGCTTTTTTGTAAAGAGCTTGCTATTAAATTATTTCTCAAAGAGGAATGTATTGTATTAAGCATTAAGTATTCATATTCTGTTCGGAAGTATTTCATGTTAATATAATACTGTAAGCCTTTTTGTAATGATTCATATTCTTTTTCACTTTCAGTGGAGATTGCATCAAAAACATTAACAAGAATTCCCATCGGCGATTTAAGCATTTTTCTTCCACTACAAATTCCACATTATGTATTTTTATTAGATCAAATGCAGCCAAGTATGAGCGAGATTGCTGAAAAAATCTTAATTACTTCACAGAGTAATTCTTAGAAGGTAACAGCGCATTTGTTATATTTAAATTCTATATTGTTTTTACTCTGCAACATTATATCCTTGAATTGAAAATTTCTCGGTTTCATTTTCAGACAGAAATGACTTTGAATAGAGGCAACCAATACAAAGTAAAGAGTGCAGGGAACGTTGGAGACAATTATTAGTATGACTTTGAGCATTTTTGACGCAGTACAAATATGTAGGTGTAGTTAAAAAGAAGGAATACATATCAGCTTTTAATGTAAATTCTGACTGATGCTTAGATTAGCTATAGTATTATTGATACATGTTTTACAGAGTGATTATTATATATCTTATGATAACATATGCTAAATGGTTAATAAATCTTATTCTAAGTCAATGGTGAATGCCTTCTTCTGCAAAACATGTACAGTAATCCCTCGATTATCGCGGGTGTTATGTTCCAAAACCTCCCACAAAAATAATTAAGATATAAAAAATTATAAATACCTATCGACCGCAGAAACCTATGAAATACTGCAGAAATTTGCGGCGAGATGGCGGAAACGTTAGCACGTCGGGCGAAATGCTTAGCGGTACTTCGTCTGCCGCTACGTTCTGAGTTCAAATTCCGCCGAGGTAGACTTTGCCTTTCCTCCTTTTAGGGTAGATTAAATAAGTACCAGTTATGCACTGGGGTCTATATAATCGACTTCATTCCTTTGTCTGTCCTTGTTTGTCCCCTCTGTGTCTAGCCTCTTGTGGGCAGTAAATAAATAAGAAATTTGCGATATAAACTTACAGATATTAGTCAGCAAATTCCACGATGTACTGTGTGTGCAATAGCTGAACGGTGATGTACTGAATGCAGGATAGGTGAACCGCGATACGGCAAGGGATTAATGTATAATTTAAAAAATCAACATAAATATAGAAGTACGATTGCCGTAAGGTGTATAAAATATATATTTTGGAAACAGTCCGTTTTCAGGTTCATATTGATTGCAGAATGACTGCTATACTCTGATTCTCGCATACAGAAAGCATGAAATTATTTTGCATTCTCATTATTTCGCTACACTCATATTTACAGTGAAGAAATTCGGAGCGAAACGGTAGATAAGGCCTTCGCCATTCGATTACATAGTACTCACATCCCGGATACGTATGTATGTATATATATATATATATATATATATATATATATATATATATATATATTATAATTGTAAATAAATGAGACTATGGGAGTTCAGGCGCCTACAATGCTGCAAATATCGGCTAAATATATAATATAAGTTGACATATATATACGTAGACATATATATTTAAAAGAAAAAGTGTTGAAAAAAAAAACACATATACTGAGATGCAATTCGAAAAAGTCCGCCTCTTACATACATATATAGGGATAAACAATCTTCTATGTACTATGCTGAATACATGAAGTGTTCGTCTGGTATGTTTATTTTTTTGTTTATTTTTATGTGTCTTGACCATACTATACTGTTGAGTAAAATGTGCATGTTACTGCAATAATTACGAAATCATGATTATAGTTTAGTCTGTTTTTTAGGGGGCTAACTTTGAGAGTTGCATTTCCTCGCGTTCGGTAAAAATGTGTTTATTATGTTAGTTTGACCTTAGAGTCCCTCTTAGCGTGAGACATTCATGTATAGTAATGCCCTTACATAAATAAATATATTCTAGGGAATAAATGATGGATTTTCTCCTTATGAGCTTTTTTTTCACGCTAGCTACTTCATAAATTCTTATAAAAAACTTTATCCTATTATTGAATTTTATATATATATATATATATATATATATATATATATGCAAATATATATAGATGATTTCGAACGCAGAGTGGCCGTTAGAGTACCAAAAATGCTGGGTAACTTAGCCGTACATGACACCTACATTGCTAGACATAACAGTTAAAATGCTCTAATGCTGTGTACGATACGCATTTTGTCCCTTCTAATAAAAATGAAGAAAACAAATACTTGATTGCCTACATATATGTATATGTGTGTCTGTGTGTGTTTGTTTGTGTGATCAATCAACAATAAGCAATTGCTTTTTATGGACAGATTATAGATTATTTGGCTCGGTTGCGAGGCAATTGGCTTTCGTCCAAAAATATTTCAGATTTACAAAGAAATTGCATGCTAATATTACAAGCATGAAATGAAAATCTGAATGGTAGTGCGAAGCTAACTTTTTTTTTTATTTTTCGTCAATGTGTGAGGTATCTTGTCAGCAATATGTGTGCATGAATGTTTACGTATGAACGTATATATGAATGCGTATGTGTGTGTTTGTTGATCTTTATGCGTGAAACTCTGTATATTATTTGAACTCTTTCCATAAGGACGGAAATGTTTTATTTATTGAAAGGAATACATATCCTTGCTTAAAGTGGGATAACAAAAATATTTATTTCTACATATTGAGCTCTAGATATTCATGCATGTTATTGCGGATATTCTTTAAGACTGGAAACCTTAGATTTTCGTGATTCTCACGTAGACATGATAATTAAGTCCTACAACAAATATAAATATAAATTTCTATTCATATTTGCAGAGCAGCTGTCCTCGGTGGCTATCACACAATCCTGCTATTTTGAAATACGCAATATCATCAAGTGAACAATGCTGTAGCGTATGTTGTGACGGGTTTATGTTAACGTCAATTTTTGTTTAAAAATGTATTCCGTAACCAGGTCAGGGCTAGTTCTCTCGTTACGGTAATCCTTCGACTATCGCTGCTGTTACGTTCCAAAACACCGCGTGATAGGTGAAATTCTTCGCTGTAGAAACAGCAGTATACTGTATATTATTTTTTTTATTTGTATAATTTGTATATATTTATTTTATTACAAATGCAAAATAACACCACGGAGGAATCGACGTAAGCCTAAGTAATAAATCGTGATAGGTGAACCGTGATATGGCGAGGGATTACTGTGTTGATATATTTTGAAGGCTAAATATTCAGGTCCCTGCCTGGAATCGACCTCGGAATCTTGGAGTTAGTAGCTCGCGCTCTTAACCAATAATAATAATAATAATAATAGCATCAAAATTTACCTCAGGAATGAGAACACAGGTTCAAAATTTTCCCAAAAGACCTGATGAATGTTGGAGGGTATAGCAGCCGAAACGTTGTGTTAACAACAAACAAGATGAGGACAAATGTAAATAATGTAAATAATATACAAAATTCCTCATCTCTTAAATATAGAACTGCATTGTCGTTTTGGTTTGTCATTTCACAGAAGTTTTAAATAGTATTTTCATCGATTATAGAGGCAGATTATCTGCTACTAAGGAATTAGCGCTCATATTGCTGTATAGTACTCGCTGACATAGAGTTGCAAGTTGGATTGAAGCATTACTTAGATTCAATTTATCGTTAGTACAGTTTGACAACGTTATTGTCCGTAATTATGAAATTAGTCACAGAAATTTTTAAAAAAATTTATTTTATGGCTTTGTAGCTAGATAATACTTTCTTTCCTTTAACCCTCCAACGCGCAGTATAGGCCACTTATAATTGAATTCCATGTCGCATAATTTTTCGCTTCTGTACTTATACTCTGCCATGAATGTCCCCCTTTCTCTAGTTCCTTTCGTGTTGATCTACGCCACGAGTTCTTAGGCCTACCCCTCTTTCTACATCCATCCGGATTCTACTGTAAAGCAGTTTTCGCTACATTTGGTGTGTATTTTCTAGTTGTGCTTCCAATCCACTTCCACTTTTTCTTAAGTATTTGCACCCTAATCGAAACTTGATTATGTTGCCACAATATTCCCGCAGAATCACTCGAGTGATTGAGTTGGAAATGGTTGGACAATCTATGGCGTATTTATTCTTTACAGATAGAGGATATGCTTCAGCTTATTGCATCATAGATATTAATATGTCCAATGGTTGTATAGTCCTCCATTACAGCGAAAAACATTATAAAATGTTCCTATCCGTATTGTTCAAGCATAAGATCAGAAATGCATCGAATTCTTATATAGAAATTAACTTCAGATATATTTCCAAAGTAATAGCAGAGAGGTATAGATGTGAACTTAACAAAAATTGTATGTTTTGAACTGAAGTGGATACAACAATGAAAATTATAATTGATTATTTTTTAAAAAAAGCACTATTTCAGGAGAGGATTTGTTTTTTTCGCCTAAACCTGGAGTTCCTATAAAAAAAATTTATTTAATTCGGATAATGCGATTCTGAAAAGAATATGCTTCTATTTAAAAAAGAAATTGCCTGAGTAGGTGCAGATAAATATCTGCAAACAGTAATCGAAAGTAAATTGATTGCACAATTCACGGAAAGATAAAATTGTACTTAAATATGGGCGAATTAAGATTAGTGCATGAGCAGGGCCTTGCGTTATCCAAACAATTGAAAACAGATGACTGAGGAAATTTCATTATACAAAAAGAAAACAAAAAATGTAATCACTCTTTTTATAAACAAGATGATCTCATCAAATAAATGTTAATGCACATTTAAAGGAAAATAGAAAGAAAAGTTGTTATGTAAACAAAGAATAATGATACAAATACGCTATAAAATATCGTATATTATTCAGGAGAAATATCTTATTGGTACAGAGTCGTCCCAAAAAATGTGTACGGTATATCTGTTACGTTTGAGAAGCACAATGTTGTAAGAATATATACATTTAAAGGTTTTTATCCTGCATGACAAAAACACCCCACACACTTATTTATAAGCTTACGTGTCGAACGTATGCATACAGGTATGTATATTATGTTATATTATACCATATTATATTGTATTTTATTATATTATATTATATTATATATATATATATATATATATATATAGGCGTAGGAGTGGCTGTGTGGTAAGTAGCTTGCTTACCAACCACATGGTCCCGGGTTCAGTCCCACTGCGTGGCATCTTGGGCAGGTGTCTTCTACTATAGCCTCGGGCCGACCAATGCCTTGTGAGTGGATTTGGTAGACGCAAACTGAAAGAGGCCTGTCGTATATATGTATATATATATATATGTATGTGTGTATGTGTTTGTATGTCTGTGTTTGTCCCCCCAACATCGCTTGACAACCGATGCTGGTGTGTTTATGTCTCTGTAACTTAGCGGTTCGGCAAAATAGACCGAAAGAATAAGTACTAGGTTTCCAAAGAATAAGTCCTGGGTCGATTTGCTCGACTAAAGGCGGTGCTCCAGCATGGCCACAGTCAAAAGACTGAAACAAGTAAAAGAGTAAAAGAGTAAGAGTATATATATATATATATATATATATATATATAAATATATAATAGTTAAAGAGGACAACAAATGTTAGGGTAAGGTAAACATCTCAAGTCATAAACATTATTATTGGGAAAAAGATTCAAAGACTTACAGCTGTTTCTAGAATATGCCAGAGTATGGGGTATTCCGTCATCGGAGACACATAGGGAAAATAGTAAAGGTATAGATTAATGAAATGAAGACCTAGAGGACAGGGGTAATGGAATAGGGAGATGAAGATTAGACAAAAGAAGCTTGGAAGTTCCCAGTTCAACTTTCCTATCTCGTAGAAATAAGTCCATAAGAAGGCAGCAAGCTGGCAGAAACGAGCGAAATGCTTAGAGGTATTTCTTCTGTCTTCACGTTCTGAGTCGAAATTCTGACGAGGTCGACTTTGCCTTTCATCCTCTCATGGTCGATAAATTAAGTACCAGTTGCGTACTTGGGCCAATCTAATCGACTGGCCCCCTGCTCTAAAACTTCGGGCCTTGTGTGTAGAGGAGAAAAGAAATAAGTCCATAAGCCCTTAGGCGCTATCCTGCGTAAATTCATTTAGGTTAAAGTCCTGATAGTGTATATATATATATATATATATGCATAAGTGTGAGTGTGTGTGTGTGTATATAAAGTTCGTTGATATAGATATCACTACTATAGATTATACATTTTGATATTGTCCTCAAAGCCAGAATAATAATTGTCACTATCTTCCCCATTTGGGGCTGTCTCGTATTCATGAGAAGTGTATGCATCTATTTTTCTCCTTTCTATTCGCGGTCAAATGGGTATGCAACAGAAATTAAAGAGCGCCTGTGGTTTATTATCTTTTTTAATAATTACAAAAGAGGCGGCCTGGCAGAATCTTTAGAACGCGGCACAAAATCCTTAGCGTTATTTCGTCAGTCTTTAATATTTCACTTCGAATTTGTCTTCATCCTTTCGGGGCATCGACTAGCCTCTCCCAACATAACCTCAAGCCTTCTACCCATCGTAGAAAGTATTCTTACAAAGCTGACAGAATTGTTAGCATGCCAGGCGAAATGGTTTGAGACAATTCATCTCTCCGTATGCTCTAAGTTCAAATTCCGCCGAGGTCGACTTTGCATTTTATCCTTTCGAGTCGTTCAATTAAGTACCGGTCAAACATTTAGGTTGATATAATCGACTAAACCCCTC
Organism: Octopus bimaculoides; assembly: GCF_001194135.2. Taxonomy (NCBI): domain Eukaryota; kingdom Metazoa; phylum Mollusca; class Cephalopoda; order Octopoda; family Octopodidae; genus Octopus; species Octopus bimaculoides. Next base: position 12,502,659 of record NC_068981.1, read on the forward strand.
TTCTAAAATTTCTCCTTTCATATTTACTTCCATTTCTTGTCTTATTATTATTATTATTATTATTATTATTATTATTATTATTATTATTATTATTGTTGCTGTTGTTGATGTTGTTGTTGTTGTTGTTGATGATGATGTTGTTGTTGTTGTTGTTGTTGTTGTTGTTGTTGTTGTTGTTGTTGTTGTCATTGTTATTATTATTACTATGTATAATAGCTATCGGAGTCGATAAAATAATTATCAGTAATCGGCTCACCCTTACGCCCTGAAATTGTCATTATTATTATTATTATTATTATTATTATTATTATTATTATTATTATTATTATTATTATTATTATTATTGTTGTTGTTGTTGATGTTGTTGATGTTGTTGTTGTTGTTGTTGTTGTTGTCATTGTTATTATTATTACTATGTATAATAGCTAAAACAAATAAAATGTCTTCAATGCCATTATGCATATAGCATAATTATTCTCAATCACGTTGAATTACCACTCATTCCATCCTATCCATACAGGAGATATGTGGGTGTGTGAATGTGTATGTTTTGTCAGAGTGTCGGTGCATTTGCGTATATATGTAATATATGTGTGTGTGTATGTGTGTGTGTGTGTGTGTGTGTGAGTGTGGTTGTGTGTGTGTGTGTGTGTGTTCTCGAACTTGCTCACATGAATGAGCGAGTGCGCATGATCTATGCGGCACCATTATTCTTTGTAGCAATTCTGGAATCTTGCTATTTTTGCGCTACAAAGTCAGAAAAATCTCCAAGTAAGCATTCTGGTTGTCATGTAGAATTATACCTCTTCAATGAATGAACCAAATCCTTCGTGCAATTTTTACGAAATACAAGGCATTTGGCAACATACCCATAATAACAAAAGTATTATTGTGAAAGATCTCTACAATTCTTCTTTTCCGTCTACTTCTCCGGCTAATTCTTATTGTTCCTCTTCTTGGTATTCTTATTTCTGCTATTATTATTTTTCTTCGTATGGTTATGTATATTGTTCTTTTTTTCTTTCCTTTAGCTACTAAGAGAACAATAATATTCAGAACATATGCATGAATTTATGAGGAAAAAATGGCATGTAAAACTATTTATAAAGCGTACAGCTACACAATTATAGCTTGTGGTCTCGTATTGATCTATTTTCTTCGAATAAACAATATGCTTCTAACTTTATTAACAGGATTTCTTTTAAGAAAGCTGTTTTTACGCAGAGAAATATTGAAATAATTCACATATGCGTATATAGATCCTTGTCTAGGAATGTATTTATGTGTTTATGTGTATATGCAGAGAGAGTTAAGGAGAAGGATCGTCATGTCACTCCGTCGTTTACGACGACGATGACCGTTTCTCGTGAAAGTAACGCGTAAGTGGCTGAGCACTCCACAGACAGGTGCACCTTTAACGTTGTTCTCGGGAAGATTCTGCGTGGCACAGTGTGTGACAAGGCTGGCCCTTTTCAAATACAGGTACAACGGAAACAAGAAGAAGGAGTGAGAGAAAGTTGTGGTGAAAGAGTACAGGAGGGTTCACCACAGCATCCTGCCGCAGCCTGGTGGTGCTTTAAGTGTTTTAGCTCAATAAACACTAACAACGCCCGGTCTTCGGAATCGAAACCGCAATCCCATGACCACTGGACCATTGCGCCCCCACAGGGTAGAAGGATAACACATACGGATACGTGTGAGTGTCTTTGTGCATTTAATCAAGATATAAATACATATGCACACATACAAACACGGACACACGCCCGCACAAAGACAAAAATTGTCATAGTTACGCTTAAAAATATCTCCGCATATAAAGTGAAGACATAACTCTGCAAACATCGCTTTAATATGTATTAATCTAAATACCTGGAACTTCACAGTGCCACCGAAATCACTATCACTGTGTTTGATATATATGCGTAGAGATACAGACTCAAAATGGTATACAGAGACACATATAGTTTTATATATACAGCCGTACACATCTATAACAGATATGTGTATTTGCTTATGTATATAAGCATGCGTGCTTCTGCGTGTGTGCGAAAGTAATGATATAAATTGATATCCAAAATACAAATCATTAACAGCGGTTTATGCACATGAATCGTTGGTCGTGGCTCAAGAATGCACGATAGAATTTATGCCTTTAAATATTTTCCAAAATTGCTGATGCCGTCAGTAAAATCTGTGTCAATAGTATTTGATCGGGCAAATGGCAAGTGAAAATATTCAATATTATGCTTACGTGCTATAACTGTCAATTACTTATATAAAATATATTTGTCATTTTATTTATATTTTTATATAAATATCTATATATCTACATTTACGTTTATATCATGCGTAGGATTATATCTCTATGTTAGTTATATTATGTATTATATTATGTTAGATAGTATTATTTCTGTGCATGAATCTTTGTATGTATGAAATTGTTATATTCCTGGGCATCAAGATTCTGACCGTTGTGATATATATTTTCGTTTATACATAAATATACATACATGTGTGTGTACAAATGTATGTCCATTCTTTTCGCTCTCGGGGGCTTATATGCTCCATTATTAGACTATTTTTCTTAATCATTGCACGGTGATCACTATATGATTTAGGCTTATATAAATAACATTGTTATTATTTACAGATTTACAGGATTGCAAAACCCAGCGCATATAAGAAAACCATTCGCAACGAAAGCATATATATATATATATATATGTGTGTGTATATGTATATGTATATATCACACTGTGAGGAAATGTATATAATTAATTATAGAGCGCATATTTACTTGAGCGTACAAACGGAATGAAATAGGACAAGGTGGATAATCTTTGATATCATGTACTTGTTTTTATATTTGGACAAGAATGAACATAGAAGTAAATTTAACAAACCATGTGCACGGATACACTTAAGCACAAACATGCGTACATACTTAAAAACGTCGCCAACCGACACAATCACAGATAACATACGCATACAAATAAAATCATCTTTAAATATACTATTTTATTTCCCTCAGATCATTGGTTGTTGCCAACGATAAGAGTATTTCATCCTTGTATACGATATTCATGGAAGTAGTAGCGGGTGCCTGGATTTGATCAATGTTACCCTGAATCCAGAATTCTTCGTGGTTAATCAATATACTTATATCTGTAGCTTATTAACGGCAAAAAGCATATTCAGTAGCCGTTTAGCACTTTCTTTATTCAGGTGTAACTATTTTTGTAAGATGTGTCAACGATGAAACATGTGATTAAAATTGATATGGTCTTCTTGTATTTAATGTTTATATTATTTGTACTCTTTAATTTCTTAGGTACGTTTGAAACCGTTTCATGAACACGGAACTTCTTGAGGCTATCTACATTAATTGTAACTTACTTTTGTCACACTTGCTGAAGTAGTATATGAAATTGTAAAGTAAAACTTTTTATAAGGAATCATTGTCAAGTTTCCTATTTCCAAAGGTAATTTATTTTAAATCTTCTGCTCTGTAAAAGCGATAATGCATTACAAAAAGTGCTTACACTCGATTCTCCACAATAGAGAGATTTTCTAATTAAAATAAATCTTATTCACTTCTTAATGATTACTCTTTATTTACTTAGTCTTTTCAAGTGATAATTGGTGCTGTTTCCTCACCTTAATTCAGCTCTAACAGAGTAGAAAATTCACTAAAAGCCACCACCATTTTATCCTAGATTGAAACACAAGGTTTTCAGAACCACATAACTTTGTGTCATTTTTTAAAAATAAAAATAAAAATAAAATATGGCCAAGCGACCGTATTCCAGGTCTTTCATTTCAGATTTTAGATGCTATACACCGTTATGTGTCTACTTCATATACTTTCATGGATCCTGGATACTGGTCTTTTTAATATTGCTTTAGGTTTATATGCATCGTTACATATCTGCTTCTCCAACCTTAACAAAGCCAGTACATCGGTGCCCTTTCAGCAATTGTTTATCGGCAGGTCTAATGTAATTGTGCACTCATATAAACTAATAATCTACGGGATTCCAAATGCGAGTTGCTGGCTTGTCCTAAAGGGCGTTTTTCCCCATTTTAATGTATCTTCATCTAATTTCAGGATATTTACTTTGGTGATTCAGGTAAATTCACTTTCCACATAAATGGTCTCCCTTAGTAGTGTAAACTTGTGTTTTATTAGTTTGCCCGTACGTGTTTATTTAACTGCTTTCTAGTGAATATATTTGTTCACAATATGAGCAGTAATCGAAGTTTCAGAAATAATGCGTCCTAACATCTGCATCACTGCACAATAGAGAAAATGCTTAACATCAAGCCTGGTAGTTAATTACTTGCGGGACGAAAATATATTAGGCAGATTGCATTTTTGTTGATACTGCCTCCAAACACTCTACCTTACGTTACCTGGGATGAAGTTTGAAAATCCCTGGAGCGAGAGTGATATTCATGACTGGAAGACATGCAGTGGCCATTTCTAGAGGGCGATTGTGACTCGTCTGTTTGTCAGTAATTCTGCATTTTGTTTAAATAGCCATTGCATTAAAATGTTTAAACTTGTATTTTCCTACGGGGTTGGGTAACCGAAAAACTAAACGCTCTTGATCAGTTACGTGCGGGACGCCTGGCTTTAAACCAGATATAGTTTCTCTCTCTTCGTGAACATGAACGACAAGACAAAATCAGTAAATTATATTCCCAACTACTGACATTGAAAGTACAGTTCTATGACAATTAAAGTTAAGATTGTTGACTGAAATTCGCATATTAGTGTTCCAGGTTAATTACAACGGAAAGTGATCCAAGAATGTCATTTAAAATTGTGTAGCATCTTTCTAATGTCGTCCTCAAATTCGACTTTCTTGATAACAAATGTCATTTGTAATTTGATATCATCTTACATAACTTAATTTTTCTTTAGTTAAAGATATAGAGCCAAACGTAATATAGGCAACTATTTTCAAGTAACATGAACCAGACCAGCGAAAACCACTCAATTAGCGTCCGAATCACCTGTAGGAGAATAATCATTTGATATTTTGACAAAATTTCACATTACCACTTCGGAAAATACTTCTTCCGAGACATTTGTACATTATTTCCAGACAAATGCTGTTATCTTCATGAAACATGTCAATGTCGAAAATGTGTGAGTAAGATTCAGAATACAATTTTAAATGTTTAAAAATATATTCATTTTAAACACTTAATTCGATCACACTCTACGGAGATTTTCAATAAAATATATTCAAAAATTATGCGATAACTAGGATAATGAAGTATTGTGAATGTTATTGCATCATAATCAAGCTTCGATAAGATTCCGAAGCAATGGAATACAAAGGGATTATAACTCTGTTAGCACAGTTTCCTGATGGTTGATTCATTGATACGGAAATAACCTTGAATTTTGTGTAGATCTTTGTGATAATTTCTATGGAATGAGATCGTAGTCTACATTCACTGCTGTTTAAATATATATAATGTAGTTACAAATCATATATCACCACTTACAGCAAAATCATATCAAACATTAAAGTAATGTCCTACGTCTTTATGAGTTAAAATTAGTAAAGTAGTTATATATAACATTGACAAGTTTGTTTTTTTTTATAATTATAGCTCTTTGCTTATACGACGGGTGTCCGTGAAAGATACACTGAGCAAAAAAAGAAATACACTCAGGATGAACCTACGAAAGAATATTTACGTGATCATGATATGTTGTAAAGCCTTGAGAAAGGTGGCTGAAATTAAAAGCTGCCGTGCTTACACACACAAATATATATTGAAATAATGTTTACTATATAATTGAAACTGTGTTTGGATGGTCATAAATGAGGAAAATTTGATGATTAGTCAATTATTTTAAAACTGATATGAAACACGCTACCGATGTATATTTCTAAAATTTTCTTGTAGATTAATAAGGTATTCATTACAAAATTATCATTGATTCAGTGTAATATAACAATTATTTAGAAAATATATATAGGCAATCAACTCAATTTCGATGACTTCCATTGTGTTAGTTGACTCTAAGAAGATTCACAATACTTTACCCCTCAGAATTAGAATCTCTTTGCTTACAAGGAAGTAATGATATCATACATGGGATGCAAGCATGAATACATTCATTTCACCATCAAGCTCGAAATGTATAATGGTTTGGCTTTACATGATGTTTCTATTTCGCGGTGTCTCTCCCCAAATCTAACTTTGAATCAGAAACCGACGTAACTAAGCTTATTAATTAGATGCTAAATTGCGTAAGTTAACATTTGAAATCGACCTTGTAAAGCTAAAACAAAAGCTCTGGTATCAGTAAATGTCATGAACTAGTCTAATTTAATTGAGATATCAATCCTTTCTCAATGCACTTCCTTTTCAGGTTATAAGTGTGTGCGTGCGAATGTGTGTGTGTTTATACTTGTGTGTGTGTGTGTGTGTGTTTGTGTGTGTGTGTGTGTTTGTGTGTGTTTGTGTGTATGTGTGTGTGTGTGTGTGTGTGTGTGTGTGTGTGTGTGTGTGTTGAATGAAATGGTAATGAGATTATTTCCATCTCGTTTTTTAAAGTTTTCATGTGTTTTGGTTTGGTTTGTTAGCAACTCCATTATAACTTCCATTATCAATGGAGATTATTAATTATTCTTTCGTCATTAACTA
>NC_068981.1:12509591-12510192 GCF_001194135.2 Octopus bimaculoides
GTACATAAAAAATATTGAAGTTGATACATCTTTTTTTACTATTTCATTTAGCAACATTCACAGAATAGATAAAACACGTGTGCGTGTGTATGTGTGTGTATGTGTGTGTGTGTATATTTATGGATGTACGCGTATATTCAAGTATGCCACTATGTGTGTATATGTGTTTCTATGTAGTTATGCATATATGTATAGTTTTGCAAAGTATTTTCTGAAAGCCATTAAATAAATGTGAGAAAGTATGAGCTAAAACTATAATGGAACACATTAATACATCCATTAAATGTTTACATTCTCGATATTCTCACTCGTACAAAACACTATATTTTTATATAAGTGATTGGATATCATTTGGAGTCATATATAAACATGTCATATTTCAATGTGTGAACACCGAAAACATCTCTGAAATATCAGCTTCAGAAAACGACAATACAATGCGTTGTTGAGAGTAGCATTGTATTTCCAATATAAGAATATTTGAATTCATTGAATATTACTTATTCTGTTTAAATTTAAAATAAAATATACATTTGTTTCGAAACATTCTTGACGATTTTATTCTAAGCACACACAAAAGATCCCTAATCGTATATATATA
>NC_068981.1:12511282-12513443 GCF_001194135.2 Octopus bimaculoides
CAGGTAATTTATTGTTTAAACCGTAGTTTATAATTATATTTATGTGGAGAATGGAGCAACAAATACAAGAAGAAGCAATTCTGTTGGGCTAGTTAGCCGTTGTTTTATTATGTGGAGGTTATGTAATGAGTCATTGTGGAGGTTGAGGTTATGTAATGACTCATTGTGGATGTTATGTAATAGTCATTTACGCACGTTTCAATCTTGCCAATGGTTTGGCAGATCTCTTCAGAACGTTGAGGAGTATGTTAAGAGTTCAAGGTGTGGGAGAAGCAACCCTGTACTAGCACCGCCGGTGCTATAAATATACAACGCATCCCTCAAGTATAAAATCGCGTGGATATGCATTTGATTAAAATCGGAATAATGAGCTTAAATAGCACCCATCCTACATCCCCCTACAGGAAGACCAACACAACTTCAACTAAAACGTAAGGCTTTCTTTACCTATCGCTATTATTATACCACCATATAAATTAATATATCCACTAATCACTTCTCCTACATCTCTCACACCTTGAATTCTTAACATACTCCTCAACATTCTGAAGAGATCTGCCAAACCGTTGGCAAGATTGAAACGTGCGTAAATGACTATTACATAACATCCACAATGACTCATTACATAACCTCCACATAATAAGACAACGGCTAACTAACCCAATAGAATTACTTCTTCTTGTATTTGTTGCACGATTCTCCACATAAATATATATATATATATATATATATATGTATGTATGTATATATGTATGTATGTATACATTCAATGACGCATGTATAGACAGATAACAACCAGCCAGAACATAACCGGATGCCCATCGTTTCGAGACTTGAGTAAATTATGAACTAGATTTGAATTACAAATAAACATTACGATGCATATTACACAGAAAAAACATAGACAGTTTAATTATATATTACAATTTTGCATTTTCAACATCGCAAATATTGTATATTCTATAATTACACATTGAATATTGAATATATTTCTCTGTGTGTTTCTTGGTTAGTTATGCGAAATAATTCAAATATCAATATAAACCCAATAAACTAATGTGACAAAGAAATATTTGGAGTATTAGCATATATTTACAGTGAGCGTTATGTTCTTAATTTGGCTGTAGGTTATTCAATTAAATAAAGTTCTAATCAGAATTGTTTACCATTGGAAAAGAAAATGTGTAGTTAGAAATTTTAAATAGAAATTTAAAAATTAAAAAAACAAAATTAATTCCCGCTGATATATTTAGAAAACTAGAATTTAAATTTCAGCTTCCTGTTTCTGCTTTGATTTCAAATCTGATATCCTTGATATTATTCATAGCGTGTCAAATATAGCTAGTGGACATCAACTATTGCATTCCTAACAAAATATATATTTTTCCTTTATCCCACAACTTCGTGGTTTCAGGTTCAATACTATTGCACAGTGCTTTCAACAATTTTCTTCTACCATAACCATAGTTCAACATCATCTTTGTCAGTAAAATTTAGTTCAATCTACGTAAATTTACCTGTAGTAACTTTGCTTTGTCACCCTGTTTAACTGCTCTTTGGGTACTGTTATAAATATTTGGGTTTGGTCTAACGCCGGCGTATATCATCCTCCCATTATACCAGACTCAGATGCCATGCTAAGAGGTTATCAGGAACGTCCAACTCCTTCGGGCTACGTATGTACAACGGCATTTTTCAGATACTTGTTTTACAACGGCATTTTTTATCAGTGTAATCAAATATAAATTTCTAAGATGTCACATATTCAAACGCACATCAACCAATTTCTATTTTGCTGTATGGTACACGAATACGTGTACAACCTCAAGAAGCGCCTTTAGTATTACAACCATTTTAAAGATAAATCGTTATTTGTATCTAAAAACCTTTCGGCTATTTTTAATTAGAATATGTTCAATCACTTATAACCCAGAAATATCGTTTTAAAGGAATCCTTTTCGAGGCACAGGAGTGGCTGTGTGGAAAGTAGCTTGCTTATCAACCTCATAGTTCTGGGTTCAGTCCCACTGCGTGGCATCTTGGGCAGGTGTCTTCTACTATAGCCTCAGGCCGACCAAAGCCTTGTGAGTGGATTTGGTAGACGGAACATGAAAGAAGCCCGTCGTACATATATATATGTATATATATATATATATATATA
>NC_068981.1:12517344-12522226 GCF_001194135.2 Octopus bimaculoides
TATATATATATATATATATATATATATATATATATGTGTGTGTGTGCGTTTGTGTGTGTGTGTTGTGTATGTATATATATTTTTTTACGTACGTATATGCGCATAGATATTATATATTTTATATATATATATGCTTGCGATCTTGTTTCAAGTCACACAGACACACAGACAGACAGAGAAGCAGACAGACATACACAGACACAGACGCACACAATGCGATGTTTGCCTGTTCGTGACTGGAAATTCAAAGAATAGGTTTCGTTCATGCAAAGTGTCAGTGTTGATATCCACGCAGATATATTAGAGTAATAAATATTGAGTGTTGTATTGAGAAAAGTACATAGTATTTATGCGCATAATAATAATGATAAATAATTTAATGAATAAAGCTGTTTGATTGTAAGGATTAAAAACGATTTAAATCATTTGATAGATTTGGAACCTATTGCAAGTGAGTGATTAGTGCTGATTGATTAATGGTACGGTGGAACAGAGCATTGTGAGGAAACGCTAAATATTGGGACATGAACGACTGAGGAGAATTTGTATGAAGTCAACCAGTTAGAGAATCAGAGAATCGGTAGCAGGCAGGAGTCCAGTGAAAGTAAATCTGGATAAGTGAATATAATAATAGGGGAAGAATATAATAATAGAGAGCAATTACAGAATTAACAGGAACCATAAAAAATTAGATCCTACTTACAATTTCTTTCATTGATTATTGCTTGGAAATGTTTAATGATATATTATTTTCAAATTCAGAGAATTATTATCACGGTATAAAAGTCAGAGATCTAACAATTTGCTTGTGGATCAGAGAATGGAGCCTATAATTTGATCACAATTCATCGAGCGGGTCTTGTCTGGATACGGCAAGTTTATATGTGTATAATTATAAAAGCAGTTGAAAAGTTACAGAAGATGTAAAATATTCTACCCATGAACATCTCTTATTTCGTATCCAAACAACGTCTTCCTACCGTGATTGTGCATTTTTAAATTGCTACGCTGTAATTTGACGGATGGTTAACTGCTATCTCATGTAGAGGAAGAGACCACACATGCTAACTTGCATTACTAGGAAAGATTATTTCGTTTGCGTATATTTTTGGTGTAGCACGTGAACACTCTTTGTTTGAAACATATTTCAACGGATATAAATTGATAGAAATGATCACACTGAAACTAATTCAGTGAATTCTCTTTATGGAGTAATGAAATAAAATAAGGACTTAACCAAATAATTACCACTTGGGAATGTAGTGTAACAGCAAAGTTATGGAAAGGAATAGATATTAAACAAAGGTAGAAAGTCACATCCAAGGATTGCATTTGCAAAAGTCAGTTTTCGAAGAGGTATAATTCATTTCACTCCAAATATAAGGATTATAAATATATTTCTACAATAAAATGACGCCAAGCCATGACAACACAGACAACATGAATTATTCAAAAACTTATGGTGCATGGATATCCTTGGGTAATTAATCATTTTCTGTCATAACCACAAGTTAATTAATGTCTTTTGAATGAGATTTGGTTGGGAAAGGTTGTGTCTAAGTATTTACCACAACTAAAAAGTTAATGAATCGGTAACAGGGTGTATTGCATCATGGTCGGAGTCTAATGAAAGTAAATTAGGGTAAGTGAATATGATAATACAGATACAGGAACTAGAGAGCAATTACAGAATTAACAGGAACGAAGAGAAATTAGGTTCCATTTACAATTTTTATGACTGATAATTATCAGTCAAAGTAATTGATTGGAATCAGTTTCAAATATTTGGCAAAAGGCCAGCAATATTGGTGTGTGGATTCCATTACTCAACTGGTACGTATTTGATTGACCCCAAAAGATGAAACTTTACCTCAGAAGGTAAAGGCAAAATATTACTATGTATTTTTTTATCCAGAGCGGGAAAGATTTTACCAGCTCGCCGTCTTAAAGATATATAAATATATTACTTAATTATGGATATTTTTCTGCAATAACATGACGCCATTTTAAACATTCAAATAACTGCGGGAGACTTCTGGAACGTACGCTCTATATTTCAACAGGTAGATGAGTGAGAGAGGCGGGGAGGGGGGAATAATACTCTTAAGAATAAGTTCCTTGGAGGCATAGTTAACAGACAATTTTCGTTAGCGAACATTTGAACGTAAACATTATAGTGTATTATAGTAGTACTGCTTTTCCATGGTGCCATTTTGTCTAATTGTATAATGAAATAAATGGTTAATGCTAATGGGATCACTGTTGCTATTTTCCCGTTTTTAAATCGCCACCAGAATAGGTTTTACTTTCACGTCTTAAATCAGTCATAGTCAATTATATATAGTCCGTTTTCAACATTTATAGGTCAACTTTTAAACATTTATAGAGCATATTTTAAGCATTTATAGAACAACATGCATTATTCACAAACTTTTCGTACCTGAAGCTCCTTGGGTACTTAATTGTTTTCTGCTTTAACCTCGAGTTAATCAATGTCTTACGAAAGGGATTTTGATGGGAGAAATTGTGTGAATAATTACCACACCTAGACAATTATTGAATCGGTAAGAGGCAACACTCAAACATGGTTGGAGTCTAGTGAAAGTAAATCAGAGTAAGGGAATATAATAATACGAATATAAACAATCCAAAGCTTATATGAAAAGTCTAAATATAACTGGTGACATCTATGTAAGGTATTACTCCAATACAGCCTGAACCAGCTTAAATTTCAAAAAAGAAATACAGTAATGCCTCACCTTATGAGGACACGCTTTACGAGATCCCAGATTTACGAGTTTTATTTTTCAAGCACAAGGTCCAAATGTTGAACGAAGTGCAAAACTTTCTACTAACATTACAAATGCTTTTGCGTGTCAATGAGAAATGTATAGAGATCGAAAGAAAGCCTCCTCTAAGCTAGCAACTCTAGACTTGGTTTTTAAAAAGAAATCTACAATTCCGCCTACGTGTGCTTGTGAATCGGTGATCGCGTCTCCAAGTGATAGTGTGCCCGACTGTAATGCGAGTGAAAGTGATTCAGAAAGCGATTATGATAATAATATTTTTTTCTAATATAAATAATCTTGATATTCCATATACTTTATATAAAATATTCTTCACTTACTACTGTTGTTTTATTGTCATTTATTTACGAATATTATAAATTTTACAGGTAAAATATTTTTGGGGAACGAATTACGATTTATAACATTGCTACCATGGGAAACAATTGCTCTGTTTTACGAGTTTTTCGCTTTATGAGCAGTCTCCGTGTACAAATTACCTTATACATCAAGGCATTATATAAAATTCTCTCTCTTATTTTGCCTCATGTTGACTATCTTTTGCAACTATTTTATCTCTCACTTAAACCATAATTCATCTTTGATAACATTATCTAAAGTGCCTATTAGTAGGGGGTTATCATAAATAGCAGATGTGGCTACTATTTTTAGCGTAGGAAATTATTATAAAGAGCTTTGTCATTTCGCATAGTATAATGGAAAATATCTACAAGGTAGATGAAACTTTACCAAGCTATTTCATTTTTTTATATCTGGAAACACAAGGATAATGAGCCACAAGCTCGAGAATGTTTTCACTGAAATCATGAAATACGAAACCGCTTTATCAGCAGTGGCGATGCGTGCTGCAACATTTCCGCTACACACTGTATCTAAAGACGGGCAGTAAATAAGACGAAATATTAGCTTACCTACAGATAAAAATTAGTACAGATTATTTTGGAATAGAGTTTTTAGAAGATTAGCCGATATATTTAGATAAGGATTAGAGTTTCAAGGGCATTAGCAACCGATAACAGAATGAAGCGTGCTGAAGAGTGTATTTTAAATTTATAAGTGTTTTCTAATATTACTATCTATGTACTCTAATTATCGTAAATAAGAATGCGTTCAAATTTTGGAACCTGCCCAGCAATTTTATGGATTGTGATGGTCGATTGCTTGCACCCCACTAGTCAACTGGCACTTAATTTATCCATACCAAAATTAGGAAGGGTCGAAGTCCACTTCAGTAGTATTTGAAGTTAGAAAGTAAAAAACGGAAGAAATGCAGATAACCATTCGGTCAAATGTGCTTACGATTTTGCCAACATAAAACCCCGTAAAACATCATTTACTCTCAGGGCAACCCACTGAATATACAGAGATGTTTTCAGGGGTGTGAAGTAACATTTGTGATACATGGAACTTCTGCATGTATATAAAACCATTGGCAAACACATTTTCAACCTCAATACTAAAGATTTTAGAAAAAAAATTAGAATGAAAGTATATGCTCTTCTCATATTACCTTTAAACTTGATATCTTCCTCTTTTTTTTTTCAGATAACTAAAGTAATATTTAGAATCATAAATCTCCTAAACCTATCCTAATCAATCTGAGAGATACAGTTCTATATTAAAGAGATGGGGAATTATGTTCATTATTGTTGTTAACATATGCCATATGGCATAGTTGTTAAAAGCACGGGCTACTAACCCCAAGATTCCGAGTTCGATTCCAGGCATGAATAATAATAATAATAATAATAACAATAATAATAATAATAATAATAATAATAATAATAATAATAATAATAATAATAATAATAGACTATAAAAAGGCCTTTGATAGCCTACCACATAGCTGGATTAGGAAATGTCTGGAAATGTATAAAATAGCTCCTACTCTGCGAAGCTTTTTATCTGTAAGTATGAGATCATGGAGAACCACACTGATGTTGAACAATGACAATGAATCTCTAAATGCTGGAGATGTAAGAATTTCATGTGGCATTTTCCAGGGTGACTCAAAATTGCTCAATGATGCACAGTATGGTTATAAAATATTTAATAAAAATATAAATCATCTCATT
>NC_068981.1:12523801-12529726 GCF_001194135.2 Octopus bimaculoides
AAACCCCAAAATGGCTGAAGTTCAAAAGATAGTGCTCATGGGAACTGCCCATATCCTACGTAAAATACTGTCTATGTGATCTCAAATTTTAAAGCAAACATAATTTTTTTATGGCTTCTTAAACATTCACTTGAACAAAACTGTACAAATCCAAATATATGGTACCCTAGGCTTAACACCTACATGAACTTCTAACTTGTTGTCTCTTGAGGTCTCTGGGTGAGACTTGGATCCAACTTGTACAAATGCAAAACAAAAGTCAAACATAAAATAATAATAATAATAACATCGAAAATTACCTTAGGAATGTGATCCCAGGTTCGAAATTTTCCCAAGACACCTGATGAAAGCTTTGAGGGTATATCAGCCGAAACGCTGTGTTAACAACCAACAAGATGAGGACAAGTATCCGTCAAATGTAAATAATGCATCTGACAGAAATCTGTGTAAAAACTCAAAAGGGATTTAATCATATCCCAACTTTTCGTCAGAACAAATGCATATGATCAGAGGATGAATAAACTTTACTGAGCCCTGTTCTATCTCTATGCAACAAAAGTAACATCTACTGATATCTTTACGTCCACATAAACATAATCTGTGTAGGAAACATTATAATATTGCTACTAAATCTATCACAAGACTAGTATTAATATCGCATAGCAACTTTCTAAGAACTCCACGAATCTTGTTATCAACTTCATATAAATCTGCTCCAGATACACCATTTTCTAAATAGAATACGCTCTTAACTAATACATTAAACTTCAACAGAATCACAATCACTACCAACACTGCTTTAAATGTCAACATCGTCTTAACTTTTGTATACATTTCAACGATACTAAATCCCGCATTAACCCTAAAGCGAACCACCGTTGATGGAATAAACTGTAATACACACATTGTTTATAGAGTAAGCAATGACAAGCTTCTAGGGTCCATTCCCCACTAATATGTTTTTTTTTTATACCTAACTAACTTTCCAGTTTCATAAACCTACATATATTACTTATCTCGGTTGGCAAGAGAACAGACGCCTGATTGGTCTAGAACTTCTTTAACAAGATGTGAAAACTGATTCATAATAATGCATAAGCGCTTTCAGAAATATTACAGATGTCATGCTTGATCACCTTCTAAGTATAATCAAGTAACATTTTTCCAGTCCAAAAGCCGTCCAGCTGACTGATAGCCTCGAGAAATGCATAGGAATGACAATAAAGTGAAACAGACTTGCCTGTAGATTTCACAATGGGCAATATTCTTTACATGTGACTAGCAACATTTCAAATCTGCATAATTAATCTAGATTCATTGAATTTATGTGAACATTCATTTTCTCAGAAAATGTCAACGCAAATTACAATGAAATGTTGCCATATATACACAGCACGAGTGTGTAGGATAGGTTTGACATCGTTCTTTATCACATAGATAACAATATTGTACTAATTAACGGTATGAAAAAAAACAACACAAATTGTTATAATGCTGTACACAAACTACCTGAAAAATCTATATTTCGCCGATGAAGAAATGGAACTGAAGGTGCAGCCGAGAGGAAATGAGTTTATCATCATATTTATTTGACACTGTAAGAGTTATACACCTCCATTTTTTAAGGACAGCTGTAACTTACACATAAGAACCGACATAGATATAAAATACATACATATAATATTTGTTTATATATAATATATATAATATTATGAATGTCTACACAAATGTGGAATGGTACCAGCTGTAATAGTCTGTGTCAGGGAAACTTCTTTATGAGATTTAGAATTAGAAAATACAATGACCTGTGTTTTTAACATATTCGTGACTGAGAAATTTTCTGAAAACAAATTATTATTACTAGTGCCGTTATACTTGTGTATGAATGTTATACAGAACGGTATGTTAACCTGTTATATCGTACGTGCGGATGACCTCTACTCAACTCTCACTTCCGACGACTCGATTCTACCGAATTCGACGTCTAGTCTACCGACGACTCGACTCTACCGACGATTCGACTCTACCAACGACTCGACTCTACCGATGACTCGACTCTACCGAATTCGACGTCTAGTCTACCGACGGCTCCGTCTCGCTCTGCCGCTCTGCTCGACGCTTTTGGTCAATCTATTTATACGTATTGGACTAGCCTACTTATCACCTTGGGGCGTCCACACAACATAACCTAAGATTGTTCAAAATGCGTATATTAAATAAGTGTATGTCCCATTAAATTAAAACAATAACCTGTGTAAACATTGTGGAGGGTCTTCACAGAAGCATTAGTCTCTAACATTCTTGTAAAGCTTCAATGGCTTTGATATTTTTGACAACCATGAAAATGTATGTTAACTTTGAAAACTGTTAACCATAAACATTTTCTTATTCCAAAATCCCGAAATAATGGACCGCAAAATTAATCTCGTCGGGATTTTAAACATAAATATCTCTAAGCATTTTTCTCGGGAAAAAAATATTATCTTACCCTGCCCGCCTTATACTTGGATAGAATATCAGCATCATCCACTCTACATCCTTCTCTTCCTCACCATCATCATCTTCCTCAAATGCATCAACATCAACATTAATATTTCGAGTGATGTTGTGGAGTATTCCATTCCAATACACTCTTAATACTACACGATCTAAAGTTATATAAGAATGTTTAATACAGAAAACTTACGTTTAAAATATTTTTGGTAAATAAGGACAAAAAACAAATCGAATGCAAATATTTTCGATAAGTTTCTAATAACGTTCAAAATGTATATTATAATTGAATATAAAAGCAACGTTAAATGACACAAACTCTTGTAAATACGAAGTGATGAATATAGATATCTATAATTATATTATTTCTTCAAAGAAGCAGAAAAAATAGTAGAGGCTTCAAACATGTCGAATAATAGTTGAATGGCCGTATAATCCATGTTATTATCGTAATTCATCACGATAAAATTATGATTAAAAATGGCCGCCGAAATTTGTTTTCTTTTTTCTCGTCAGCTTCAAACACAAGCTTTGAAAATCATCAAAAGTTTAATCCACAAGATATGGTAGTTGTAATGTATAGATCAAAATCTAGAAACTCGAGGTTAACGTTTTCTCTCTGGCTGTTTGTTTGAGTTTTACGCGCACATGTTGTTTGTTTCACTTACTTCAACTCCAATAAAATTTTATACGGTGAACATGGATTTATATATTAGCTATAATGATGTAATATAATATCTTGCAAAGTCAAGAGGTCATAATACGTGAGTTAGTCTCAAGCGCAAACACGCCTATATATATTCTCAGAGTCGGAGTCGTTTCAGAATTGACCTTTCGGGAAGAAAACCAAGTGGTACGAGGTGTTTAGTTTTGCTTATTTGTTGCTAATCTTCGACAGTTTATTTCAAATATATTAAATTCATTTGAAGTCATGAGATAAAGACTATAATGCATCTCACATCCATTTAATTGCCCTATTATTGATATAAATCATAAATTATATAATTGTGGAATTACAAAGACTCCTTTACGACACTCCAAATACAAGCGCCGTTTCTTGTCGGAAAATAATGCTACTTACTTTTTTACCGTTAAACTGGATACCTGCGTATCTTATGAACCCAGACACACTGAAAAAACTTGTTTCTTTTACATGCTTTTCTTTTCTCAAACTAAAAGATAGCAATTATGAAAGTTGGATTAATTTTTTTAGCAAACTGTGGTTTCAGTTTTATTATCATTATTGAAAATTTCAATTACAGAAAATAACTTTAATTCAATGCGTGAGAGCATTTTTTTTAACATTGCAAGATAGCTTTCCTGTCTGTTTTTTTCGTCTTATCTTACACGTCATAACACTATTTCTACAGACATAACAATAAAAAAAAATTCTTCTAACTTAATCCAGCTTCAGCCAAATTATGTTGGCTGCAGTATCATTTCGTATTTGTTGGGTGCTTTTGAATATGTAATTATTATCTATGAAATACCTGAAAACCACCCGGAAGGCATTTTTCTGCTATTCGCTAAATAATAACATAAAAATGACATTATGGTCACGGCTGAAATAAATGTGAATGTACAACTTCTCTGTGTGGACCTAATGCTATATAACAACGACACACACTACAAGTATCTCAACAACATCGGAAATATAGAGAACGTTGCAAAGAAAGCAAGAGAATATAATCGATAAAAGAAAAAAAATTACAAATATTTTATAGATAAGGAAGTTCCATTTCTAGCAAGTAGTTTATTTTGATTTAGTTTGGCTGCAGTTCTTAGAGGGATTAATATTTGCTTTTACAATTTCCCTTGCAAACGAAAGAGAGCGCTTCTGACACATTATATTTTCCGTATCTGCTGAGAAGGGAAAGGAATATCTGCTTGCTGAAGAATAAACCGAAATGCTTCACAAAAAATTGAAGTTTACAAAAGCCTCCAAAATCCTCAGTTTTTTTTTTCTTTTTCTTTGAAATTGGCAACAAGTTTAGTTTATCATGCTAGTCTATCTGTAAGATGGTACAGCAAAAGAGATACGAGCACGAAAAGAAGTATACGAAGTAGTGCTGAAAATTCCCTGGTTTTGGTTAAGGGGAAAATACAGGAGAATCAGTTAATTATGATTTCTATATTCATGTATGTATGTATGTATGTATGTATGTATGTATGTGCGCATGTATGTATGTATGTATGATGTATGCATGTATGCATTTATATATGCATGTATGTATGATGTATGTATGTATTTATGTATTATGTATGTATGTATGTATGTATGTATGTATACAGATATGCACACATCTATTACAATTATAAATGAAATGAGGAAAGCCAATAATGCAGATGAAAGATTAAAAAAATATATTTCGGGCGAAATGGCCCATCTTCATAAAAGTACAGTGAAAAGAATTTGTTTCCAAGTAGGTTCTGGTATTTGGGTAGCCGAATATACAATGACCCATTGCCTGGTGCTTGTGCTAGTAGCTATGCATATACAAATGTATATACATATAATCTATGTGTGCCTGTGTCTATACATATAATCTGTATAATATACAGAATTTTTGTTAATCACTAGGAAGATTATTTATATATATGTTCAACTGTGGACTTCGTAAAATCATATTTGTATGTACTTCATAATACGTATCATAAATATATACGTAGTTAAGGCGGTAAGCTGGCAAAGGCAGTGCGCTGGCAGAATCGTTGGCACCCCGAGCGAAATGCTTAATGGTATTTCATCTGCCGCTACGTTCTGAGTTCAAATTCCACCGAAGTCGACATTGCCTTTCATCGTTTCGGGGTCGATTAAATAAATACCAGTTACGCACTGGGGTAGAGTAATCGACTCAATCCCTTTCTCTGTCCTTGTTTGTACCCTCTATGTTTAGCCCCTTGTGGGCAATAAAGAAATAGATATATGCGTAGTTATGTAAGCATATACATATGTTAGGAAAATTTACATTTCTCTCTGTATATAAAAATATTTTGTATTCCAGCAACTAAACGGCGTTTGCATGTATACGAGTGCTACTTTACATGTGCTCGTTTCAAAAAATTAACGCTGCCTTAAACTGTAAATTAAAACAGATGTCGAATATAGTTGAAGTTATAATAGTTGGATTTGCGTTGATGGTGAGAAGAATTAGAGGAGACATATGAAAAGCTGTATTGATTTTATGACAGTTTTCCTATATACATTCGGAGCATCGAAAATTCCATAGCTGTAGGTTATTTGATAACAGCATTTTCCAGAATAACGTTCAATTGGCTATGTGACCTTTCCATGTTTGCGAAGATAGTGATAACGCATAAAAAAAAAAGATACGTACAGCCTCACATGTGGTTGATTGCATATCTCCGTATCTTCATATCAGTATATATATATATATATATATATATATATATATATATATATATATATAT
>NC_068981.1:12530580-12533918 GCF_001194135.2 Octopus bimaculoides
ATATATGCAATCCTTGTGTTATATTGAGTATCTTTTCGCTGATAACTACATCGACTTGATTGAAATATAAAGAAAGAAAGAAAGAAAGAAAGAAGAAGAAGAAGAAGAAGAAGAAGAAGGCGATATTTTATGGAATATCGGCCTTGCACCTGTTGTGATACGCTTTGTTGTGTTGTGGTTGCTAACATTCGATTTATATTGCTTACAATTGCTATATGAAATTACGGTGTTTGTGATTAGTTTCACATTACTGTTTGGTATCATTCAATCACACATAGAAATATTGAAACATGAAGTTTGGATTGTACACAGGAAGGATCAAATACCACTTACATCTGATTTTTAGTATTAACACTCAGTATAAATACTATTGTGCGCCAAACGAATTTTTAAAACTTAGATATTGTTTTGAAATTCTGGCGATGACAATTATATATGAGTGATTTTCATGCTTATGTATGTTATTGTTTGAAGTCGAATTTGTACATACATACATATATATAACTACAAACTGGATGTTTATGCATGCAATGTATTAAAGACCTGTCTATAGACACACTAACACATGCATGCCCATATGTATACATGCACAAACACGCACTTAGACGCAATGGATATTTTCTAATTAAATCGAAGCGTCTTCACGTGTTCAGAGTTGTCACTCTATTTCCATACACCACTGTCTCTATTCCATCTATTTTTGATTAATTCAATGCCTCGGTTTTTCTTCTCTATCTTTCTTGTCCAGGAATATTAATTTGTCTTAATATTCCACCCAACTCCCTTACTCGAATCTAAGCTTTATGTATGAATATATTCTGCTTCACTGCAACTAATATAGTGGCACCTAATTTTCTACTTCTAATTTAGGTTTCAGAAGCTAATTACGTTATGTTGTTGGATAAATGGAAAATAGAAGCGTTCTATTTATCTTCTAAAATCAATGTCATTTCATGTTATTTCCTCTCCTGTTTTGCCTCAGGTTAAACTAGGCCAAATACGTTCCTTATATTACCGACACGACGACTTTACTATGATCTTACACTATATATGTCCCTTCTATATTTTAAGAAGTTTACGCACCATCTGGGGCCACATTTGCTTACCATTTCTAGGAGTTTAAGCTAAACTTTAGCGACTCCCTATCTGAAAAATTTAGTAAAATTCAATTACGGTTTGTGCATTGCTTGCTAACGACTTATTCCTTTATCAGCAGCTACTATAATTAACAAATGTGTATGAATAGTTAAGTGGTAAAGATTTTGTTGAGTTTCATCTTATTTGAAAAAAGATATTTAATCACTATTTCTGTTTTGCATCTGCTTAAAAGAAATGAATATTCCTATAAACCCCTTTCATCCTATATATCCATTTCACATACTTTTTATTTTCTTGTTGGTCATTGAACTGTTTCTTATGAGACGTATAGGATTGAATGTTTTACTATTAGCGCGGTAATCCATCGGATACAGAAAATCTTGCATCACCGAATATTTTTTACTAAAAGAACCCCAGAGCCATGTGGGAATGTTAAACCTGGCGATGAATTAATTTTCCCAGCATAGAAACCGATTTATTCTACGAAGCTATGGCACAAGACACATGCCTATTAAGGAACAAAGTGGGTTCGATGCAGAAAGCCTGCAGATCCAAAGTGAAACTATTTAACCACACTGCGAGGGCTGCAATTTCTAAGAAAGTTCATAGATAAATATTTGATAATTACACAAATGCAGTATACAGGCTGCGCTTTTCAACTTTTTAGTACGTCACATAATGACTCATTTACTTTGCCTCTGCCTTTAAAACACATTTACATGAAGTTATTCTTCTGATATGTTATGATTAATTAATTCTTTCAAAGATCTTAAGAGCATCGGTAATAAAATATCTTATTCTTTTCTGCGTGGAAATATGCTTAGTACCTAATTATATCAGATGAGTGCAAGTAGATAATTTCTTAACCATAAATATCTGTGTCAGAAAATATTTTCTCAACGAATGCCAGCATTTTCCCCCCTTTTTCTTCAGACCAGCACAACACAGATAGTCCTGTAATAAAAAAAACTAGTACATTGTTCCAACCAAGACAGACACATAATCCATTCATTGTTTCTAGCACTATGTTAACTCACATTTTGTTTTAATTTAGGATTGTAAGGATATAACTCTACCGTCCAGCGACTACTTATTTTTGCCCTTTGTTGGCACGTACTATGCTCTTTCGTCCGGAGAAAAATATAAATTCATTAGTTTCATAGTCGGCGTTGTCGGATATAAAAACTAAAATACATTGTACAACGAGATATATTGCGTCGTTCTTTTATAGGTTTTATTACAGTATTTAGAACCATATTGAGAAAAGAAAGATTTGTTCCATAAAACAGTGTTATGTTTCAGCTAAATGTCTTGTAGTAGCAATAAGAATATTCTGTAAAACAAGTTTATTGTAAATAGAAGTATGTTAAAGGTTTGAAAAGAAAGAAAATTTGCATGTTATACGAATGTGGTACAGCACTTTTATGTATTCAACCAATTAGTCTTATACGTGTTGATATTATAGCAGTTTATCGGACGTCGACTAAGTCTGAGCGCCCCAGACATCGGCATTCCACATTTTTATAGGCATAGTATACCAATGACTACAAGATGCAATGCGTTTGCTTCATTTTAAGAGAGTAAACTGTGATTTGCGAGATTCGTCTGCTATTTCTCGAGATTCGAGTGAACTCTAGTAGCTTAGCTGTATACTGAAGTGCTATATATATTTGTCCATAGTATTCACATACTGTCCTGGTTTACAACCCCTTCGAAAGGGCAAAGCAGAGTCCACTCAGTGTGAATTTATCATATTTCTTATTGTCATAACAACGTTTAATAAAATAAAATAGACCACAAATTCATCCTGCCAAACTAGTTTCCATATAATTAACATGTGATGTTTACAACGTACAGAGACGTAACATATGGGAAGCAAACTTCATTATTTCCTGAAGCCAACCCCAGCATTATTGCGTTTGAGACTTTGATACTTTCTTCCAAATATTCGAGGCCAGATACACTGTTTTAAAATTTGCATTAATACAGGAAAATCACTGTCATGTTACACACTATGTAACCAACTTGAAATAACACAAAAGTTGTTTAGAGGCGTAGGAGTGGCTGTCTGGTTAGTAGCTTGCTTACGAACCACATGGTTCCCGTTTCAGTCCCACTGCGTGGAACCTTGGGCAAGTGTCTTCTACTAAACCTTGTGAGTGGATTTGGTAGACGGAAACTGAAAGAAGCCCGTCGTATCTCTCACTCTCTCTCTCTCTCTCTCTCTCTCTCTCTCTCTC
>NC_068981.1:12533928-12536924 GCF_001194135.2 Octopus bimaculoides
ATATATATATATATATATATATATACATATATGTATGTATATGCATGTGTATATTTTTGTGTCTGTGATTGTCCCCTCAATATCGCTTGACAACCGAGGCTGGTATGTTTAGGTCTCCGTAACTTAGCGGTTCGGCAAAAGTAACCGATAGAATAAGTACTAGGCTTACAAAGAATACGTCCTGGGGTCGATTTGCTCGGCTAAAGGTGGTGCTCCAGCATGGTCGCAGTCAAATGACTGAAACAAGTAAGAGAGTGAAAGAGTAGATAATGAACAACATGTTTGTTATTATACAATTATCAAAACATTGAAAACTGGAAATAGGCAACATATCTTATAGTATGTGATAGTTATGCAAATGTGTATGCTAATATAATCCTTACTTAATATACGCAGGATGAAACAAAATGTCTAAGAGATATAATTTTGCTTTGAATAGATACTGAAGCCAAAAATTAGGTGATATTTAACTAGATTTAAACACAAGAACATATGGTTAAAAAAGAATGTAAGGTCACTACAGGCCATAGTAATTTCCATCCTTCACTCCAATTTTTTTTTTTTTTGAATCGTTATACACTTGAGAGTTTAGATTGAAATCATCTATAAATATTTCGAGTCCATGTGTCAGTTCACCATTTACTCTTTCTGCACCATCATTAGAAAATATACACACGTGCTATTTATTTAGTCTAAACAAATAGGCTATCTGTGTTTACAATTTGATTGTTGGTATATTTTGTTTTCAAGAATTTAATATTTTGTTCACTGGCGAGAGATGATTTTATTATAAAAAGATCCGTGTACTAACTCATCAGCATTCATGTACTAACTCATCATTCCACATGGTTACCTTACTTCAGTAAACACTTATTTTAACTGGTCGTGTTACTTAATTATCCAATTAAGCCATATTTCTTAGTGGTAAGTTTGCTGCTCTTTGTTTTTCCCGCTCTAGTTTTATACCCATTTATACTTTTATCATTGCCTATAATATGAGTGAACAGGCTAACTTTCTATAACTGGATATTTTTGATGTTCCTTTTTCTTTCTCAGCAACTGTGTTAATGTTTATTGATATTACACTGTGTGTGTTTAAAATATGCTTCTGCTAAAAGAAGCATATTATCTGACATATCAGAGGCGAAACAATTGATTTAAGCATTTCTAACATCTCTTTTTCTTTCTTTTTTTTTTTTTGTATCTGCATCAAGATATTTTTTTCGTGAAAGGTATTTTAGGTGTGGCTGAAACGTTATTATTTCCTGGGATCGTATTCTGACACTTACCTTCGTAATGTTTTTTGGAGCGATCCATGGTTAGAATTTCCTCTGTTATTATTGTCGGTTCCGATTTTTTTTTTTTGTTTATTTCATGTGTTTGTTTTTCTTCATATCTGCCTGCGTTTATTCTTTTAAGATATCTTGTATTATTCTCTTTTACTTATTTATAGAAGTCACGGCGTGTGCTGGCAGAAACGTTAGCACGCTGGCCGTTACATTCGTCTGCCGTTACATTCTGAGTTCAAATTCCGCCGAGGTCGACTTTGCCTTTCATCCGTTCGGAGTCGATAAATTAAGTACCAGTTGCGCACTGGGGTCGATGTGATCCACTTAATCCCTTTGTCTGTCCTTGTTTGTCCCCTCTGTGTTTAGGCCCTTGTGGGCAATAAAGAAATAAGAAACGTTAGCACGCCGGGTGAAATGCCTTAGTAGGTATTTCGTCTGCCGTTAAGTTCTGAGTTCAAGTTCCACCGAGGTCGACTTTGCCTTTCATCCTTTCGGGGTACCAGTTGTGTACTGAGGACGATCTAATTGACTGGCCCTCTGCCCCAAAATTTCAGGCCTTGTGCCTAGAGTAGAAAAAACTATTTATAGAAGTCAAAGACTTTTGGTGTGTTGAGATATTCGACATTTTCTTCAAGTCACATTCATTCTAATTGAGCATGTCTGTTCATAAAGGTCTTCCAGCCGTGATCATACGACATTAAAGTAAACGTTTATGTATTTTAGATAGCGAAATTACGGAAAGCCTATAGTGAAATGAAGTAAAAAATTTCCATACATTGAATTCTCTCAAATAAAGTGAAATTGATAAATGTATGCTGCTAATTGTTAGATACATTATTTACAATTACGGATATTTGTCCTCATCTTGTTTGTTGTTAACACAACGTTTCGGCTGATATACCCTCCAGTCTTCATCAGGTGTCTTGAGGAAATTTCGAACCTGTGTTGTAATTCCTAAGGCATTTTTCGATGTTGTTATTGTTATTGTTATTATTATTATTATTATTATTATTCATGTCACTACCTGGAATCGAACTCGGAATTTTGGGGTTAGTAGCCCGCGCTCTTAACCACTACGCCATATGCCTGTGGGCATATATAGAACAGTAATTATTAGGTGTTGACAAAACCATGGAGGAATATTCTACTTTATGCAAATCAACGATTTACTCATTATACTGTTCAGAATAAAAACAGAAATCTGAATCCAAGTTTTTAATAAATTTAGGTATTATATTCACCAAAATCACTATAGATGTGGAATCATACAGAAGTTAAGCGAAATCAGTATTAAGCGTTTAACAGTTAATCGAAACTTTCGTTGAATGCCATATCTAAAGAAAACTATTGATCAGTAAATTGCTTTTCTCTATCGGGAACGAATGGAATATTTATCAGTAAAATATAGGAAGAGCAATTAGATGGTTGAAGCAATGAATCAATTTAAACAAATAATATATGATAATAGAACTGATATTTTTTTTTAAAATTTAGTAATATCAAAGCTGGAGAATATTTGTGTAACCGACAGACTAAACGCAGGTCAACGCATTTTGTTATGATCAAACTGGCAAAGAAGTGTATGAGGAAATATGGACAAGCAATATACATTGCGATATGGGATATGAAGATCTGCTGACGATTACTTTACTCCAATTATTTAGGCTTCCTGAAGAATCATTGTTACTTTGTTGGATAAATATATAT
>NC_068981.1:12537040-12538539 GCF_001194135.2 Octopus bimaculoides
CTGCTTGTGTCTAGCAACATTCAGCTAAAAGATATGGTCATTCTCAACTTCTAAAATTATGATAGAAGTTACTCGAACAACGTGACACACCCTGGCATTGAATCCGGAATCGCAGTACCATGCTTTTTGACTTTACTTGAACCCATCTTGGATAATTTCTAAAAGGTACAGGAACATTCTAAACGAGTAATGTTCCATAAATATAGTATTGTCTTTCATGATTTGTTTGAGAAATTTCTTTAGCAAAAAGTCCTTCATACACAATAACCTACTACCATCTGTCGTCTAAAATATAATATCAAGAATTATATACGCTTTGCATGATACACAAAATTCTCTGTGATGTTTATGGCTGATAGAAGCTTGAAAATCAATAGCGCTCTCTTCCTTTCAGAAGCGAAGCAGAATGGCATTGAAAACAAACATTTCATAAATATGGAACGAAAATGTATTTGTTGTAAAGTATCTTAGGATAGAGCTCAATAAAGTGCACTGGGTAGTACATTTTAGGATATCAATATAATATAATGAAACATGATACTTAAAAAGGAAAATGAACTATAAAGAAACAAAATATATTTGTTATGGTAAATATATGCATGTATCAATATACCTGCTAAAGCTACCAGTTTAGTATTTTACAACTCACAACAACCAATATATTGTTCGGAATCATTAATCAGTGATGAGGCAAGTGTATAATTTAGGAAAACACTATTATACGTGAATTTACATGTGTATGTATGTATGTATGTTCTTATTCAGTTTTATATCAGGATTTCTTGCCAGTAGAGAAAGAGCCGGATTCTAACGTCGATCCAAGTGTCCATCATTTGAATTTCAACAACATCAACAGGGTATTTTTGTGTATATGTATATGTAAATATGCAGATGTGTACGTTTTGTCTTATGTATGTATTCTCATGCATTTGTATGTATGTATGTATGTGTATGTGTATGCATGAACGTATGTAGGTAGGCGGACAGGCAGGCAGGCAGGCAGGTAGGTAGGTACGTAGAAAAGTAGTTAGGCAGGGACATACGTAGGTTTGAATTTATGTATACTTGTATGTTTGTGTGTATGTATGTAACTAGATATATATTGTTGTGCATATATATGCGTGTGTTGTGTTCATGTTTGTGTGTTGGCGTGGACGTATCTCTGTATACAGAAACAATATTCACGTGCTTCTGTGGAAAAATACATCTCCACGTGCGTGTGTAAATATGGCTTTGTAAGCGGATTGCCTATAACTATGTATTCAATGATTTATCACAACATTTTTGAAGCCATTCAAATACCAATGTCGCTTATTCATGTACATTTCGCATGATTGAAAGGCATATTGTAACTTGATACGTTCGTTAAATATTATTAACCGGTATATATATATACTCGTGCTTCGTACTTTTTTGTTGTACACGTTTCATGACGTCCTGTACCCACATATGCACACACACACACACACACACACACACACACACACACACACACACAC
>NC_068981.1:12543035-12547136 GCF_001194135.2 Octopus bimaculoides
ATATATATATATATATATATATATATTATATGGCTATGTCTGTCAATATAAATATATATATGTGCATATATATATATATATATATATATATATATATATATGCCTGCGTGTGTACACACAAACATACACATACGTATTCATATTAATCTCACACACTTTATCACCATTGCAATTTTCTTTCTCTACCATCAGACATTAAACTACATTCTTTCTAGGTTTATGAGTGAGATATGCAATTCACTGCTTTCGTTTTCCCCATTAATGCTAACGTAGCGTTAAGTACATACTACTTTAAAGCGAGTCTACGTCTGCCTTTCCTTTCACAACAAAGAGTATAAACAAAAGAAGAGAAATATTCAGTGCCTTCTGCAGAATAATTCTACATAATATAATTCTCTGTACATATAGATATCGTATTCCCATAACAATTATAGAACACAATAAAGAATTTTCTGTGTAGTCTAAGTTTTTATTCATGACAAAGTGAAAAAATGTTCGGATATTTATCGATTAGGGCCGTAATGTTGCACAATGCCAGCATTATAAAGTTTATAATATAGAAATTAGGTTCTATTGGATGTAAGACGGGATAAAAGATATTAGATCGGATAAATTGTTTTGTTTTTACGCTCTATAGTTTTAACAACCGAGTTCAATTCCATTTCGGGCCGACTGAATATTTTCATTCTGCTCCGGTGTTGATAATTAAATATCATTGAAACACAAGGAATGATTAATCCCTTTCCAGCTCTTCTTGGATTGATTCTGTCACAGAATTATTTGATTAATTCATTTGTTTGAATTGACCCGGTCACTCTGAAGCTGCACTGCGTAAACCGAAATGTACGTACGTATTTTGTATATATGTATATATATATATATGCATGTGTGTGTGTGTGTGTGTGTGTGTGTGTGTGTGTGTGTGTGTGTGTGTGTGTGTGTGTGTGTGTGTGTGTGTGTGTGTGTGTGTGTGTGTGTGTGTATGTGCGCGTGCGTGTGTGTGTGTGCGTGTGTGTTTATATGCAAACATATACATATATGCTTCTAGGCGTAATGGCACTGCTGAAAAGTTTCTCGTTATTTCTTTTATAAGTACAAATGAATTTGGAATGTCCTACTCCTAAGTATTTTATAATGAACTTTTACGTTGTTTCACAACATTCATCATCATCATCATCATCATCATTAGCATCATCATCACCATCATCATCATCATAATCATCATCATCATCATCATCATCATCATCATCCTTGAAAGTTATTGGGCAACCAATGGTCATTGGTCGGAATTCACACTACGGTCGATTTCCACAGTTCTCGACCATTCATCGCACCTCCAAGTTCTTTGAGGACAATTCTTGGGTCGACAGCAATGACGTGTAGAGAAGTGAGTTTTCTCGAGAAGATTCTTCTAGTCGGCGCCAACAATAGGTGCGATGGAAGGATCTCTTTGCTTCCCATTATATACTGCTTTATATTCATTTGTGAGGTATTTGATGTATGAGGTATTTGATGTATGAGGTATTTGATGTATGAGGTATTTGATGTATGAGGTATTTAACTTTCTGAGGCTTGTGTCTTTGTGTACTAACACAAATAAACTATGTGTAAAATACCAAGAACCTCTGGAATGTATGCTAATGTACGGCCGTTTTCTAGCAGTTACTTTCAAATACAGTAATATTTCATACTAAATGATTTAATTTTCAGGAACTAAATCTGATAGGTTACATAAAAATATCCTGAAATTTTGAAACGTTTCTTCCCTTTAATTCTTAATAAATGGTATTAGCTTAGCTAATGAGTATTTATAGATCACATCACATGAATGTTCAAATTTCGCGATGTAAAGTCAGTTCAGAAATTTCATATATTTAATATACGTACATTTCTTTAGCTTTAAATAGAATTCGCTTTCAGTTTAAAAGTACTTCATTGATGAGGAAATTAGAATCGATTGAATCGTTAAATGTCAATGTTCAGCGATGTCTTATTCTGTCTTTTGTTTCTTTGGCGCTGTTCACGAAGAGGAAATCTAAATTTACTTCAATACACTTGTTAAGAAGACTGTCCAATGGAGCAGTGATAGAATGTGTTTGAAATAGAACCGTAATGAAAAGGAAATCAAACTATAATTTGATATTTCCAGTAAAATTGATAGGATATGATCAGGAAAGAGACGGTTTAGCGTAGGGTTTCATAGCTACATTATGGTAGAGCACTGTATTGATCAATATGGTCAGAAATCAAATGGTTGTGGAAACAATACAAGGGATATATTGTTGATCAACGGATGAAACATGAGTCGAAGTACTCAAGATTAACACATGCAACTGCTTTATATATATATATATATATATATATATATATATATATATATATATATATATGCTGAGACCCCCTTCGGTCATGACTGACCATGGGATTTCACCTAGAAAGTTACCCCCCCCCCCTCGGGCACAATTCCCGGCAAGGTTGTTTTTATGGCGGACCAGCAGTCACCCATGGATACCGGCCTCCCCTCTCCACGCCATCAGTATTATACAAGGGAAAAGCAAACGCCGATACAGCTTGGCACCTGTGACGTCGCAACTCATTTCTACGGTTGAGTGAACGGGAGCAACGTGAAATAAAGTGTCTTGCTCAAGAAAACAACACGGAGCCCGGTCCGGGATTCAAACTCACAACCACTGAGCCATGCCCCTTCACTATATACATACCACCGCGTCCTATATATGTATATATATGCGTGTATGTATATATGTATGCTTCTGTTTATTCCTTCACAATGTTTGCATGCGTATGTATATATATATATATATTAACGTATGTGTGCATGTATGTATGCATGTATGTATGCGTTCATGTATGTATATATAGCTCAGGAGAATTACAAAAAAATACGCACTTATATCTTTACCAACAATGTAAGAATAAGGTATATTGTTTTCTTTTAAGTTTTTTTTTCTTTTTTACATTTTTGGGGGCTAGGTACAGCCCCACATGGAGGAAAGATTGAATATCAGAAATTATGAGAGGTGAATAAATATCATGAATCATTTTGTCCCACCTCGTACTGAATAAGATCTCGATCAACCTAGGAATCATGTTTATTGCAGTACAAATAAGCATTGTTGAAATAGTTGCTAAAAAAGCGGGTAAAACAAACTAAATATCCTATTTCATTTCAATGATATCACTTATATATTTATATATATATATACTTCAGAAAAAGTATATTACATGCGTATAAGAAGGGATGACCACTTAGTGGACATCCAATATGCTAGAAAGAGGTCATCAATGACCCAACCACAAAGAAATATAATGTTCTCCAGAAAAAAAATTCAGCAAACACCAGAGCATAGGCGGGCAAGACAAAATGAAAAATATGCAAAATAAAAAATTAATCGTATACCGGTTTCGCCATCAACTTTTTTACTCACGTAAAAACGTCCGTGGCTCGTCAGCACAATCTATGTTTTGAATTGAAATTAATATTCAATTTATCACCCTCAGTATATATATATATATATATATATATATATATATATATATTTGTGTGTGTGTGTGTGTGAGTGTGTGTGTGTGTGTGTGTGTGTGTGTGTGTGTTTCATTGGACACATGCATTTTACCTCCTACTTAGCTGTGGACTCACCTAGAGACAAAATAGACATCGATGATTCAACAGATATATGAGCTAATTATCTTGCCTAAATTTTCAATCTGGTTTTGTGTGATTGATGTACGAACTGGGGCATGTTTGTAGGAGACTGATCGACAATGGATTCGCAACTACATTGATTAACTTGTAGTACAGATCCCAGGAAGTCTATTCGTTACGTTCACTCGTTCCGTATGTGTATAAAGGCAAATAGTGTGCCTTAAAAAAATGCGTATACACGCGCGCGCGTGCACACACACACACACACATACAGACACAAACAAGAAGACGCGCACGTGTGCACATATGCACACACACAAGAACGTATGTGTACATGTATAAATTTATATATTATGCTGTCTCTAGGCATATGTATATCTACAAGTGTGTTTATGTATGCGTCGATATATACTTACACACACATATATATATATATA
>NC_068981.1:12548271-12549942 GCF_001194135.2 Octopus bimaculoides
TATATATATATATATATATATATATATATCTTTTACTCTTTTACTTGTTTCAGTCTTTTGACTGTGGCCATGCTGGAGCACCGCCTTTGAGTCGAGCAAATCGATCCCAGGACTTATTTGGAAGCCTAGTACTTATTCTATCGGTCTCTTTTGCCGAACCGCTAAGTTACGGGGACATAAACACACCAGCATCGGGTGTCAAGCGAAGTTGGGGGGACAAACACAGACATACAAACACATACACACATACATATATATATATATATATCTATATCTAAATAGATATACATGATACCACATGTATATAGATATAAGGGATATCAAAAAGTCAAAAAGTTCCCGGTCTAGTTCTGTAGCGCACCAGCAAATGGTAGCTACCAGTGATCTTCATAAGGTTGTGTACTGAGTGACATTTTTGAGTTTACTTCGCAAGTTGTTACATTTGTAGTTTTTGTGATCGTGTGTAGGCTTGCAAGCTGTGACTTTGTCATGGACAGGAAGTTGGAACAAAGAGCCAACTTGAAATGTTTACTTAAACTTGGTACGTCTCCTACGGAGACATTGAGTATGGTTCAGCAAGCTTACAGTGAAGAGGCAATGGATTGTGCGCAATGTTTTAAGTTGCACGAGTGCATTAAATTCGGGATAACGTCTCCTGGAAGAAGATGAGCCACATAGAAGACCTTTAACGAGCTGCACCCTCGTAAATTTGGTATTGTGCACGATGAATTCGTCTCCCAGGGCCAGGTTGTGAATTGAGATATCTACTACTTCGTTTTGAAGCTTTTGAAGGAGGATACTCGACGAAAGCGACCGGATCTGTGGAGAGTGAATAAACGAATTCCTCACGACAACAAACTACCCTATCACCAAGATCTCCTCAATCGTCAGTTTCTTGCTAAACACAATATGGTATCTCTTCTGGACCAGCCGATTTTCCCAGATTTAGCACCAGCGGATTTCCATTTTTTCCTCAAAATGAAAATGCACATCAAAGGTCGCCGTTTTAACACCGTTCTCGAGATGCCGGTCAAATCACAGAAGGCCCTCGACTCGATTACGGGAAGTGACTTCGAGGCCTAATTCAAAAAGTGGCAGGTGACTATTTCTAAGGAGATGATGATAAAACTCAGGAAAATAAGTTAATTTTTATTAAACATAACTTGTCCGGGAACCATTTGATACCACCTCGTATATGTGGATATATGAATGTATAAATTTCTATGCAATAGTAAACTTATAAATGCTAGATGTCCTAAAATTCTTGTGATATTTCATCGATATCTGATATTGTTTTCACTCGTTGTCTTCTGTTTTGTGTGATTTACCTATTATTATTATTATTATTATTATTATTATTATTATTATTATTATATAAATATTCAAAGTCTGTCATACCGGCCATGACGAAGGGAAATAGCCCTGAAACTCGAGTCGCCTTTATATATTTATATTTATATTTATATATTTGAACCTTTATATTGAACACTCAATATTTCATCTACATTCAATACTTTATTTCATGGTGCCATCCATTTTTATTTTATTTTATTTTATATTATATATTGTATATTCCATATTCTATACCCCACATTGGTTCTGCAGGAATATAAATAAAACATAAAAAACAGACAGTGTTGGAACTCTTTTAAACAAAATAATATATTCGTC
>NC_068981.1:12550140-12552318 GCF_001194135.2 Octopus bimaculoides
AATCAGTAATCAATATTAAATAACAAACACGAATATTGATTCATTTATTCAAATTTTAACCCATTTTTTTCATTTAAAGACATATGTTACATAGATCTATGCGTCAATATCATTATGTGTGCGTGTATATGCGCGTTTCTTGTGAGGGTTAGTACTTGTGTGTGTGTGTGTGTGTGTGTGTGTGTGTGTGTGTGTACATATGCATGCATGTATTTATGTATGCGTGTATGCTTTCAGTATATGAATTTACACAAGTCAAACTGGAGTACGATCACTCAATACTTATCGTAAATGAACTGGTCCTTCAAAACCGCAACTAAAACGAGCAAATAGTCATACAATACCGCAACTGACACGAACGCATGGTATCTCTTTGAGGACGCAGTCATCGACATATGCTTAAAACACATGCCCTAACGACTCATAAATAACAGTAGATGCAAGATTTCAAAACAGAGAAAAGCGCTCATCAGGAAAATAAAAAGAACAAACCGAAAAATCAATACTTTAAAATATCACCATCAGCATCATTCCAAATCGAGAACATTAACAACCTTGGAATCAACAACTGCAGGACTGTATGAGAATCCTCATAAACGACCGAAGATCGTCAGAAGAAGCCTGGGCTATTAAAAACGTCAAAAATAATCCTAAGGTCTTTTACTCCTTTGCAAAAACACATAGGACCATAGTTTCCTCTATCGGCCCACTGGTTGATAGAAACAGCACACTTCACAGTGATGTCAAAGACATGGATGAGAGCCTTCAAAGTCAATATTGCTCTGCTTTTTGTTACCCTGATTCAGCTGATTCAAGCAACTTCGCTTCTTTGACGCCGCTGATATCTTCGAAAACACTGATGTCTTAGCAGCAATGAAAGAAATCAAACCTGACGCAGCAGTGAGTCCTGACAGCTTCCCTGCTAGAGTGCTGAATGAATGCAGTCGGCAACTTGTAGCTCCACTTGCAAATTTCTGGAGGAAATCACTGGATGCAGGTTTGATCCCTCAAAACCTTCTCTCCCAGTCAGTCGTTCCTATCATTAAAAAGAGGAATAAATCACTCCCAGTAAACTACCGTCCAATCTCACTTACCTCACATATCAAAATATCTGAGTGGGTGCTGAGATCAAGAATAACAGCCTTCCTAGAACAAAATCATCTCCTAAATTGCAGCCAGCGTAACTTTCATGGTGCGAGGGACTGTCTAACACAGTTCCTCCACCACTTTGATGACATCTTAAATGCACTAAGTGAGGGATCCAGTGCCGATGTCATATACCTTGATTTCAGCAAGGCTTTTGAAAGGGTCGACCATAATAAACTATTAAGGAAACTATCCAACGCTGGAGTCGGTGGAAAGCTACTTAAATGGATTAAATATTTCCTAACAAAGAGGACCCAGCATGTTGTGGCTGATATATATATATATATATATATATATATATATATATATATATATATATATATATATATATATAAAATATATATATGTATTAATAACTATTTGATTCGGCTTCATCTGATTGGATCTGTCGTCGGGTCCTTACAAAGAGTTAGCTCGTTCAGGTTTAGATGAAGGTGCACAGCTGTTTCAAGACATACACGCGCTCTCTCTCTCTCACACAAACACACTCGCTTTTACATAAATCTACATGCGTACACACCTATTTTCTCCACGCCCCATCACCACGTCACCAAACATGAGCCAACCATTCTCCAGTCCCCAGCAATGCTGTTACAATTATACTCGCATACATATATCACGCCCACATACTCATATAATTATGTGTGTGCGTGTGTGTCTGCGTCTGTGTGTCTGCGTCTGCATTTGTGCTCCCAACTACATGACAACCAGTGTTGGATCGTTTACCTCCTCGTAACATAGGCCATCGGTACCCAAGAATAATAGAATAGATATTCAGAATTTTAAAACTATGCATTGGGACCGACTTGCTTTGAAGTCGCTGCCCCTGTATATCCGAAGTCAAATGACTGAAACTAATCAACAACAAAACAATAATAGATAAAGAAAAAAAAGCTATGAAGGGCGTCCTAGTTCAGTTTAGAGCTATCGTGCAGAAATATCGATTTTGCCAGAACTAAATCCATCAAAAAAAAAGTTTGACAATCAAATGAACCTACCTCCACGTACTCTTATATATATATATATATATAT
>NC_068981.1:12552458-12553036 GCF_001194135.2 Octopus bimaculoides
AGAGAAAGAGGAATTTCGATTATCCCCACGTGGTAAGTTGTAATATATATAAGAAATTTAGAAAAAGGAAAATACACACACTTTACATAGTTTTAATTTAATTTTTAATATATCGACCGGTTTCGCTTTCGCTATTCATGATATTAGTGTTTACTTATTTGAATATGTATTTTCTTAAGAAATTTTTAGGCATGTTATGTGTGATGATATTTACGAGTGAATGGCTTCACAAGTAGGAGAATAAGGGGAGGTAATTGGTTATCGGTATTATTGTGGTTGTTGTAGGTAAGGGAGATAACTGTTCAGCTTTTGGTTAGGGGAGGGGAATATATATGCGTAAACACGCACACACAAAGGTGATGAAATCGTGAATTGAAATATGTAAAAAGGTAAAAGTATTTATGTGTGCATATTAAGACGTGTTCTGTATTTTTCAATGAAAAAAGTTTCTTTGAACGTTCTTGTCGAGAGATTGTGTCTTTGCACTGGTAGAAGGGGAAGACTGTGAAATTTGGTTTCATGTTATCTGCACATTTAAAAAAAAATGTCTTATGTACACACACACACACACACACACA
>NC_068981.1:12553719-12555278 GCF_001194135.2 Octopus bimaculoides
TATATATATATATATATATGTATATATATATATGTTATGCTTATTTGTGTAGATATGTTTACAAAGAAACATAAAGCAACATGATGGACACATAATTAGAAGAGATGTGTTGCATAATATCTGAGTTATAGGCGAATATGTTGATGGCTCTGTAATGTGGTGTATGTATGGGCTTGCGCAGTTTAGTCATTATATCAGTTTAAAATATTCTTTCGTTCATTGTTATATCACGATACATACCCTTCTATCTATTACTTCAAATGTCGATGTGTATCATCGCCTATAGAATTAGTAAAAACCATTATGCGTCAGCCTCACATCAGCGATCACACTTCTAGTTACATACACATAGACATACACATAATATATTCTAAACGAATAGTTCATGAAAGAAACTAAATTAGTCTTCTCTGAGAAATTTCTAATCATGTAATTAATAAATCATTTTATTTTATATTATATTATAATAAAAGGCGGTTTTAGCATCTTGCCGTTTCATGCCAGCAGAAATCCATTTAATAACAGTTGAAACCAGTTAACATTTATGGAAGGAAGTAGTTTTATTTTTACATCATCTATTTTTTCTTTATTGGATCGATTTGTAATTACCTTCATTATGCTTGTATACACGTCATTGATATTTGATGAAGCCAGGCATATTACGAAGAGTTAATATTAATAATAACCTTCCTTAATCTCAAACTGCTTAATGTCATTTTCTAACTGATTTAAATCCTAATTTTGGTCATTTCTTTATTGCGTTCGAGTTTTCTATAATATTTTTCTTGATTGTTTTTTTTCTCTTAAAGATCATCTTATCGCTTGGGAAGATGTTATGTTGTTTGTCATCTACCAGATATTAGTAATACATTACAAGATTTATCACTTCATCTAAAATTTCATGTGTGACATCATGTGTGCAGAAACTAAGACAAGCAGCTCCGATGGCAGCAATGACGTGAGCTCATCTCGGAAGTCGTTTCTTTCAAGAAATATAAGATATAAAAAATATATATATTTAGGTTAAAAGAAAATCGGTTTCATATTTGCGATGGATATTTCAGGATGACGAACACAAGAGACATAATGCATCATATATGATCATGCAATAGGAGAAGAAAAACGAGTTGTTTATGAATTGCAAAAACGAAAATAATACATTACGAAGACAGATCGCTTAGAATGAATATGCTTACTATAAATGTAGCCGGACTACTGTATAATATTGAGTACTAATTCACTAACGGTTGCTGAATCATAAGGCGGACTTGCCTGTCTGATCACATTATTCTTTACAAAAATAAAATGAGGATAGGTTCTCGAGGCCTGTTTGGAGATATTATGACTATGCAATTTAAATTTGTAGAGATATATCTGTTCCATAGACTGTTTGTCAC
Source organism: Octopus bimaculoides (assembly GCF_001194135.2). Lineage (NCBI taxonomy): Eukaryota > Metazoa > Mollusca > Cephalopoda > Octopoda > Octopodidae > Octopus > Octopus bimaculoides. The sequence goes on from NC_068981.1 coordinate 12,555,117, forward strand.
TTGATTTATATATATATATATATATATATGTATATATATATATATATACATATACATATGAATACAGTGTATATTTAAACATATAAGAGGTAGTAGAAATTTCTAATATTTCTTATTACCCTGATATTATTAATTATGTGTACATACATATATATATATATA
>NC_068981.1:12555425-12558863 GCF_001194135.2 Octopus bimaculoides
TATATATACAGAGGCGCGAAACAAATACTGAGGGATTATCAACCTGGGCAAATTACTTAATGAGCTCTCTGTTGGCACACGAGGCTAACAATACTAATTAAATTAGTGAAGAGCTCCAAGTAATCTTTTGGTAGGGTCCAAAGTTATGGTTCATCACAATTCTATATTGTAAATCCATGGATGGGCTTCAGATAAACTGGATTTTATACACCGATCTATAATAGATGTTAAAATAATGGTCATTGCATATAATTCCTTTATTATAGCAAATGTTGCTTAAAGCTGTTTCCAGTAGTCGTTATAGATAGGTTTGCTCAATTGGTCTATTTATCAATTCAAGTAAACTGAAAGACCTAAGAAAATTGAAGATACCTTTATAAGAGCCATTCCTGGAAATAACAAACAGGGCGCTTGAAGAACGGTTATTGTATAGAGCAAGTAGGGGAAAATTGGGATGTTTAAGTGGACACACTAAAGGCAGGAAACAATGGGGTGGCAGCAATTGGGGAAGTTTTACTTAGTAGAAGTAGCTGTAGTAATACGAGTATTATTATTATTAGTTGTTGTAATAGGAGTATTAGGGACAGTCACAAACATAGGTCAGCAACATTACCATATTGTCATTGATATAGTTCAGATATTCTCCAGCCAATGCATTGAAATTTGATATGGGTTTTTCATGGATATAGCGTGAATCAGACAATAATTTTCAGTATTCAATCTAGCATAGTGAGGGAATAATTTTAGATTTTTAGAGTAAACTAGCTTAGTGAGGGAATAATTGCTAACACCCCATTGAAACCTGCCTTTACCTTTTCTGCTTCAACACCCACATTTCCCCCACTGTCTCCAATTAATTAGTGCTCTTCAAGTGCTATTTTTGTTATTTCCAGCAATGGCTCTGACGAAGGTATCGTTAATTATCTTAGGCCTTCCTCTTTACCTCAGTTGGTCAATAGACTAATTAAACCTGTCTATAACGAATATTGGAAACAGCTGTAAGCTAAATTTGTTATAATAAAGGAATTACATGTAATGACTCACATTACGGATCTATATCTACCCTAACTACAGCAAATACAGCACTACTTACCTCCCTTATACATAAACTTTTTACTCAGGGATTAGTAGACCTTACACCGTTCAGTAATCGGTGAGCATTCAAATCAATGATTAGTAATTTTACGAAACCGGTAGGCTTTTGAATATCTTTAACAATTCATAATAATGACTTTTATTACTTTATTCCTACCTCGGTTCATCTAATTGTATATATTCATCGTTACTTTTCATAAAATAGCCTGTACTTTTTTGATTTCCAATGTGCATTTTCGCTTATTTTTCTTCTAACTTTCCCCTTACATTTCCACGTGTAGTTTCTATTTTCTTTTTGTAACATATTTCTATTGTATATATATGTGTGTGTGTGTGTGTGTGTGTGTGTGTGTGTGTGTGTGTGTGTGTGTGTGTGTGTGTGTGTGTGTACATGTTTAGATGGATACGCATGTGTGATACATCAATTATTAATTCATTGATATTTTTATCGCTTCTATCTTTTTTCCTATATCTGGTTTAGTAATTGGACTTCGGCGATTCTGGGGTGACACCTTCAGATATTTAGCCAAATATATCGGTCTCAGGGCTTAATTTTTAATCTGGTACTTATCCTATAGGTATCTTTTATGGGGAGGTAAGCAAGCCAACATCGATAGTCAAGCGGTGGTGGACGATAAGCTCAAATACACACAAACTCAGATATAGTAAATGTGCATGTATGTATATGTGTATGTATGTATTTGCATATATATATGTGTGTATGCATGTCTGTGTGTATATGTATGCATGTATGTATGTGTGTATGTATTTATATGCGTGAATGTGTGTATGAGTGTATGTATGTATAAGGTTGACTTCTAATTTCGGTCCAAGAAAGCCATTCACAATGCCTTGGTCGACCCGTGGTTATATAAGACAATTCTTGGTTAAGGTGCTGCACAGAGGGAGTGAACCTGCAACTAGGAAACTTGGAGGCAACTAACTAACCACACAAAGACCCCTTGGTCCACAAAAATCATAAGATGCTGGAAAATCCAGGCAGAACTAATAAACAAATGATATTATATTGAAATATTTGTCTATGTATCCATTCACCTGCCTGTCTATTTCCCTTCCGTTCGCTCTCTCTCTCTCTCTCTCTCTCTCTCTCTCTCTCTCTTCCTCTTCATACATACATGCGTACATACATACATACATACATACATACATACATATATACATATACATAAATATATATATATTTATATGCATACATAAATACACATTTACGTGGGTATATAAATGTGTATATATAACAACATGTATACATACGTACGTACATACATTGAATATCTATATTGTGCTTGCATTTCCCCAATACAACATTGCATTTGTTGGGAGATATATAACATGAACAATCCACCAACCAAGCAGTTCTTTCACTACGCGTTACAATTGAACGTCCAAGTGGAGAAATATAGCGTTATGTTTCACTAAGTATGCAATCAAAATTTGCATACAAACCTTACTATATTAGTATAAACTTATCTAAGCGTAACTGAATCTGCATTGTATACAAAACCGACTTCAATTATTATGAGAGAAAATACGTCAAAGGTAGTATTGTATTAGTTTGCATATGGCTTCCAAAACAGAAAGATGCTGCCCGTACGAAAGAGAAATCACACCATCCGGCTTCGAGCAAATAGTCATACAAGAAGATGCCAGAAAATAACATCTAGAATATGCAATGAGATATATTAATATTCAAGTAAAGAAATAAATCATCGAAGTTTCTAACTATGAACTTTACACTGTCTCATTATGTTTAACTCTCAAATAGACATTCGAACTCATGTACTTGTATCGACTTTGTGAACTTTTACTATTTTCTGTAGTTTCAAATTCCATTATGTTACACTGTTAACGCAGCACAATCTGATATAACTTTTATGAACTTTCTTGGTTGTTAATCTGAGATATTATAAATACACACATTCAAAGACATATATACCATGAGAGCTGGACTTTTTAAAAAAACTTTGTTTTGTCTTCACACAAAGTATATTGTTCTCGCTACAGTTGAGTGGATGAAAATACCGAGAAAACTTCATTAAAAAATGCGTTACGCCTCCTCAGCTGCTAAAACGGGTAATTTACAAGTAATGTGATGCTTATAATTCGTGTTCTTTCCATCAGCGTTCATAGATAGGAGTGGCTGTGTGGTAAGTAGCGTGCTTACCAACCACATGGTTCCGGCTTCAGTCGCACTGCGTGGCACCTTGGGATACTATGTTCTACTATAGCCTCGGGCCGACCAAGGCTTTGTGAGTGCATATGGTAGGCGGAAACTGAAGGAAGCCCGTCGTATATATATATATATATATATATATATATATATAT
>NC_068981.1:12559452-12563378 GCF_001194135.2 Octopus bimaculoides
GTAAATCTAGTACTTATTCTATCTTACCCTTGTACCGAACCGCAAAGTTACGGGGACGTAAACACACAAGCATCGGTTGTCAAGCGATGTTGGGGGACAAACAGAGACACACAAACATATACACACGTACACACACACACACACACACACACACACACACATATATATATATATATATATATATACATACACACACACACATGTATATACAACCAGCTTCTTTCAGTTTCTGTCTACCAAATCCACTCACAAGGCTTTGGTCGGACCGAGGCTATAGTAGAAGACACTTGCCCAAGGTGCTACGCAGTGAGACTGAACCCGGAACTATGTGGTTGATAAGCAAGTTACTTACCACAGAGCCACTCCTAAACCTATTAAAAAATCTGCTTCAAGAAATATGGAACGTTTCACGAATTTGCGTGTCATCCTTGCGCATGCGCCATGCTAATCTTGTCTCTATCGTCCAAATTTTTAGAATATGTACCGCCGTAGCTAGTGTTGTGCATTCCTTCTATGTTAAATTGTATTTATATCCGAAACTCCAGCATTTGTCGTAAAGAGTAACTAGCTTCATATCATTTCCATGACATTTCAAAGAATTTGGTTCAGCGGGGCGAACAACACCCATTTCTTCCGTAGTGATCAGCAGGTATCTCAGATGAACCTTCAACACATCATATATATGTATATATGAATGTGAGTGTGTATGTGTGTGTTTGATTGTGTGTGTGCGCACGAGCGTGTATGTCTGCGCATGTGAATGTGTATATGTATGTATGTTTATACGCATATACATCTATATGTTTATACAAGTATGTATAAACATATAGAGATACATATACAAACACATGTGTATACTTCTGTGTTTATGTGTGTATGTGTGCGTGCGTGAGTGTGTGTGAGTGAGTGTGAGTGCGTGTACGTTTGGGTATGCGTGTGTGCGCGTCAGCGCACGCTGCTCGATCCAACATCGCCCCAAATGCTGCCAAGAAGTGCCACTAATCGTGATCAATGAAATGGAAAATACCCTCAATCTAATGAAAATAGATAAAATTCCCGGTGATAAATGTTAGGTTACAGAGGTGAATAGATGTGGAGAGTGCTCGTTCTATGTTTCAATGGCTACCTGAAGTAGGATATAATATCTTTGACGCGGAAAGAATCAAATACTCATCTACTTCATAGGAAAGGTTATAAAGATTTGAAAAACCGATCACCCCAAATGCTTCTTGGCTCACCTGTACAAGATGTTTGTCAACAGTCTATAAAGACACTTTGCGGGAGAGCAAGCAGGAGAGCAACCAGATTTCCATAAGAACTCTAGTATAATAGATAATATATTCACTCTAGCATATCTCGTAAAACGGGCGAACGAATACAAGCTTCTTTTGTGTATTGCATTTGTTGATCACGAAAAGGCCTTCCATAGCGTGGAGATGAACGCAGTTTTGAAATGTCTGGAAAAGCAAGATATCGCGGCGAAATACAGCAAACTGCTCAGAGATGGGAACTCTGAATGCACAATAGATATATCTTTGATATCACTACCAGTAAGGATCCCAGAGGAAAAGGGTGTCAAGCAAGAAGATACCATCTCTCCAAAGCATTTGGTCACATGTCTAGAAATAGTCATCAAGGACATCGATGAACAGGTGGCGTGAACATCAATGGCGAGCAACTAACACACCTCCGATTCGCAAATGACATTGTATTCGTCTCTCAAACCACAGGCCTGCTGCAGACCATGCAGTTAGAGCTGAGCACTCAGAGCTTAGCAGTAAGTCTTAAAATGAAGCGCACGAAAGCAATATCTATGTGGTCTGAAGATGTAGCACATAGAGATGGGAAGCGATGAGATTGAGGAGAAGTAGTACGTCTACTTCGGGCACACATTAAATATGCGCTGCAATATAGATGCTGAAATTTCAAGAAGAATAAGGCCAAGATGTCCGCTATTTAACTCAATAAAAGACCCGATGCGAACAAAGTTAGACAAAGCTATACGTGTCAGACTCTTTAATAGCATCGTCCTACCTGCGCCCATACACGCAAGTGAGACGTAGCCTACTACGAAAAGGATAGAACATTGATTGGCTTTAACGCAAACAGCTATGGAAAGATCCTTACTAGGAATATCCCAAAGACAGCACATTAGAAATATATCAATTCGAGAATGGAGTGGAGCGAACGATGTGATTGCTGAATACCGAAGCCACAATATTCGCCGGGCCGGACATGTTGTAAGGTTCATTGAACGCAGATGGACCCGTGCAGTGGACAACTGGCATCTAAGAGATCGGAAAAGCCACTTGAACGGTCACGAAGACGATGGGAAGACAATGTAGTCAAGCAATTTATGTCGAGATGGAAAAAAATGGCGCAATTAAGACAAAATTGGAAGCGTATTGTTGACAGCGGTGCGCGACGACATCTGATTGTCTTTACGATAATGCGCGACTATGATATATATGCGTGTGTGTTTGTGCTTGTCTGCCTCTGTGTGTGTGTGTATGCACACGTGTATATATATATATGTATATATATATATATATAACTCATGTAGCATCTATCTGCTCTACAATATCCATATGTTTGTATGCCTATGTATATGAGTTTATATATGCACAAACATGTATATACGCACACCCACTTTCACACACACACATGCACGCACGCACACACACAAACAAAACACGCACGCACACACGCACACACAAACACACACACACACACACTGATATCTACTTTGGGTGATGCAGTTTAAGGAAAAGTTTTATCTCATACTTTATTTGCTGGAAGGAAATTAATCGTTTATTCGAAAGCAGTTTGTATTTCCATGGGTTCACCACTGACTGCAAACTTTCAGTGAGTCTTAATATTCAGATATGAACCAAGCACTGTACTTTTCTTCTTGCGTAAAACCACTGATAAAGATTTGCTTCAGGATTCAGCTGATCTTTGAAAGTATAAGAAGAAGAATTAAACCGATGAAGATATCTAAAATTTGAGGAGTAAGAAACCTGAGCTTCAGGTCAACGAAGAATTATAAAAATGTTACACATATTGAATATCTCAACATTCTTAATTGAAAAGATCTTTCTATCGATAAACTGCTTGAAATATTTTACAAATATCTACATTAACACATGCAGTCTTGCATTCACTCACATGAGGTGTTGACTCATCTTCACGAGACATTCATTCGGATTCATAAGTTCTCAACGTAAAGCAATTCAAAACTCAACGAACTTTTAGTTTGTCAAGTTTATGTATGCAAACATGATCTAACTATAATGTTAATATATGCATTTATCCAACTATATAGATCTATTTCTTTTTTGTTTGCAGGTTAACAATAATAAACTGCAATTATGACAGGACAGGTCATTCAATGGTTTGAATCATCCTATCGACCACAGATTTTACTTCAGACTAGAAAGTATTGTATTGATCGCTGTGTATCGAATCACTTGAACAGCTTAATACAAAGACACAGCACGGTGAATCATATATATGTACAGACATGTCAAGAGTAAATGGAAACTGTAAGTTTTAAAAGATTTATTTCCAGAAACAAAATAATGTTATGGATGTTTTGAAATACGTAATACAGAATTAAGGAGACATGCCTTGTGCAGATAATAACCATTCCTCCTCTTTCGGCATCGTGCGAAGGGGTAATGTCTGCACAGATAAGACTGTATAAGGATTTGCGTGTATGTATTCTTGAGTCGTTTATGTACATCAATTGATATATACTACACCGATATTTATACGTTTACTATAGTTCTTTGTAACTCATCATTCTGTTTATATAAAGCTGTAAGAATTTCAAGAAATACAGATTATTCATTATGAAATCGTTAAACTGAGTCTCCAAGAGTGCTTGTCTTGCTTTATGATATATATATATATATATATATATA
>NC_068981.1:12563650-12563949 GCF_001194135.2 Octopus bimaculoides
ATATATATATATATATATATATATATATATATATATATATAACAAGAGAAAAACAGCTAGTTTTAAATCTTTGAGCGAGAAATATGCAATAACAACACCGAATAGTAGTGTTTATTTCCCAACAGAATGAGGCAGTGCTATACAAAGGCGATGGTACTATTGTTTAGCCACAGCAAAAATGTTTTCTAGCTGGCTGTCGACACACAGTTCGTATCTGTATAGTGTAAGTAAGGGAGATCATCGCTCCCATCTCTAGCCCTTGGTGATACTCACAGATCTAGGATTCTGGGTTTATTTTT
>NC_068981.1:12564142-12570214 GCF_001194135.2 Octopus bimaculoides
ATATATATATATATAATATTGAGAATTTCATGTCCTCAGGAAGTAAGTTGATCATTAAATTGTGTTGTATGTAAGATATTCTTCTTATTTCTACACCTAAAGCTGCTCTTTTTTCACGAAAGCAAAATCTAATAAAGAACATCCTATAATCGAGAAAAAAAACAAAAACAACCTCCATGTCGTTGTCCTCCAAATACTCATAAGATTTCGCTAGAAATTAAACCCGTAAGGACGGAACTTCAGGCAAGAGTAAAGAAGTTGCATCCTTCGATATATTAAGTGTAAAAACAAGACGTTTGAAAGGCGTTTTTGCATAACAGATCGATTAGAAAAGACTTAGGGCTACAGAATAATTTTTTTTCTTTATTTTTGAAATGTTAAGTGGATCTGCTTCAAGAACATCAAATAAGAAATAGATTCCTACATTAATTAAAACGCATTTGGTTTCCATTTTTCTATTTTCTGCGAACAGGTGGAGAAGGAAACTCTCAACTTCAAGATAATTCAATTCCTAAAAGTCTCCTTTCCTCTGTCATGTATAGCTGTGTCGCAGACTGTGTACTTCGCCTTTAGATTTAGAAAATACTTCAGAACCAAGTTGCCAGAAGTTCGAAAAAAAGACACTTTAGTTGTAATTTTGAACTTCTCACTACAAAATTAAGAGTCGTTACACACACAAACACACAAACATATAAATACATACACACAGACAGAGAGTATTTTAGTCAAGTGAAGGACTTTTGTCTTGACTACCATCCTCGACCGATTGATGTGAGGTTCATTGGTAAAGGTTCTTGTACGTATTATTATACATTTTACTCAGATATTTATAAAGAGTTTTTAAATGATTCGCTTCAATGGCATGAATGGACTCAGCTTTCATTCTGTGGGACTCGTTCGTTTAATTTTATACTTTGCTGAAACGAAGAACAGCTGGTTATCTGCGGTTATATAGTGATGTAACGCAGCCCCTTACAAAACTCTGAGGAGAAATAAGTTACTCAAGTGTATTATGTTATATATTAAGCAACGCTCATTAATATATGTTCCATTTATTTCAGGATTTCCGAAAATGCTTCCTATAAACCTTAGCGTCTTGTGATCAATATCAGTGTACCAATGTTACATGGAGTATATTTGTGAGGCAATTTCTGAGAATAACGTGTACGATTCAAATCGAAATTATCATCATTACGTACACGGGATTATACTCGGACTTTTTACTTTTCTTGTTACTAGATTAAGCACACAAGTTTTTGTATGTGTATTTCTAAACGTAAGATACTTGTTAATAAATTTGCCATAGTTTTAATGCTTGTGGAAAAATCTTTCATCTTTCATGTAAACGGTTTCCTTTCTGTTATTCAATAGTGAAAGACCATTTGCAGTCGATAATAAAATCTATTCTATTTCATACCAAAATATATGGCTTTTCCATACTGAGTAAATTGCTTGTGGTGGTGTTGTATATGAATGGGATTAGCTTTGCGCTGACACAGAGCATCTGGTGTATTATTGTCAGTACAAACATTGAAAAGGCTTGCATTGAGCAATTGCAGTGACTTTGGCTGAGATAATATTATATTCCTATACGTACATCTATCTCATACTTTTTAATTGAGGTTAACGCTTAGCAGAACTTGTGATTTATGAAGTAAAAACTTTGACAGGAGCTGGCTAAAGATTGCGGTTCTTCCTATCACTTTCTTTATGACTGGTTCCTGATTTTATATCTTACTTGTAGCTGAGCGGAGATGATTCGTTTTTATTGTGAAGTCTAGTGTGTTATTATCGTTTACATTGTGTTGGCAGCTTCACTTGTATTTCCATTCTTGTCGCTTTTGACTAATGTATATGTTTCTGAAAACTGTGACATACACAGATTGCTGTAGTGTAAATTTTGTTTTGTTGTACTCTGAGCAAAAATGTAGATGTGATATGATTCTTTTATCATATATTTGTTAATATTGAAATATTCCCCTTCTGTATTTAGTTATAAAAACGTAGAGAGGACTAAAACGTTATACAGTTTGAACAACTTTAACATTTGATAAAAGATTGCAGATTCGCGAATCACTACCCTACGCAGATGATCATATAACATTAAAGTATCCAATATATAAGATGTCCGAAAGCAATATAATGGAGGCAGTAATATTGGAGAACAGAGTGTTATCTGGAATGTCCATCAGAAGTTTGAAATTTAGAGTAATATGATAAACTGTAGTGATATCAGAAATGTCTCTAAGTAGTTTAAAATTCAAGAGAAAATTAGAGTGTCAGACTTCTACTAATAAATATTTAAGTATAGTTCCGTTGTGGCATAGGGAAACTGTGATGGAAACAAACAGAGTTGAAATATAATAGAATATAGGATTGTAAATAACACTGAGTTCTTGAATGAATAGTTCTGTTATCATAATTAGGAGGGAGACACAATATGTGATGTGGTTTACTGAATAGATCAGTATCGATGCATGAATCCCGTGTTGGTGTGAAATTCGTGTTTTCCAGTCAGACATTGCTGAATTGAAACGACATTATTCAGTTACAGTTTAGATATTATTCTACTTTTCTTAAAAATCATGTTTTTTTTTTAATATATAATTATATGTTCAGAACAGAAATCTATAATAATATGAGGAATTTCCATTAGGTTTAAAACGCGGTGTATATTTAGCTGTGTTTAAATCTTCAGTAGCGTTTTATGAATTTAAGATATATGAATTTTGGTGATGGTTATCAAAATGTGGTTTAAGCATATTTCAAAAGAATTCTTTAATAATTTTCCAAACTGTCTAATGTCAAAATGTTCATTAAATATCATCATTTCAATAAGTACTGCCTAAAGGTCTTGAAGGATGCTTGTATCAATGACACAATTCATATCTAGCACGAAAATACTTTTTATTCTTCACCTTTCTTTGGCTATTAAAATGGTGACATCACTAGGATTTATGAAAATACACAATTTAATTGTTCTAGTTAATTTTCATAAGCATTTGCCTCACTCGTCTTCTATAAGCATGCTTTAAGCCTTTCCTATGTATGTCAGTATATCTCTTTAATTTAAGGTTATTACCGTTTTCGAGACAACTCAACCTTAGTAATATTTATTTAGAATAACTTACGCCATTTATCTAATATTTATCCAGAATGCAATATTCGAAACTGTATATCGATAGGCAATATAAATTTATCACGGCTAATTTATTATTCGTTTGGAGGCAAATTCTGTTTATCATTTTATTATTACTTGGTATAACCTAAGCATGTCGTTAGATTTACCATCTCTAATCATTAAGCGCCTATGTCATTTCATATTCTGAATATAATCTTATATAGTTTTAATAAATTCCCTCCTACTTTCTCTTCCACTCATTTTCACTTCCTCTCTGTCCCACTCTTTCTCTCTCTCTATCCCACTCTTTCTCTCTCTCTCTCACTCTCTTCATACATATATACATACAAAGTACATACATACATACATACATACATACATGTATGTTGTGTATGTTGTGCGTGTTGTGTGCGTGCGTGTGTATACACATACACACGCATATATATACACACATATACATACATACATACGTACTTACATACATACGTACATACGTACATACATACGTACATGCATACATACATACATAGTCACATAAATATATATATATACATCCATACATACATTCATACATACATACATACATACATACATACGTACATAGATACATACGTACGTACATACGTACATACATACATGCATACATACATACATACATACATACACATATAGATACTGAGAGAAGTGAGAGCTATTCCGAATATGATAAAGGAAATAGTGTAGATAGGAGCCTACGTTAAAGTATGTACTAAAAGTGAAGAATTGTTCCTGATTTACACATCATTCTACGTCTATCAATTTTTTTGGCTAAATGCCAAATAAAACAAGTAAGAAATTTGTGTCATTAATTCGCCAACTTAGAAAATTGATTTATAGAATTCTTGAATCTAAACGAAAAATACTCTATTTACAATAATTTCATTTCTTACAACGGGAATAGAATATTAGCCATAATTGATTTCTAACCGAGACATGAGATCTTGGATTTATAGTGAGTGTATTAAGATATTTCTGCAGGCAGAAAGCCAGTCTTGTAACGAATGAGTGAATAGTAGATATTGCAAACGACAGTAGAGAAAAGATAAAATGCAGAGAATAACGTGAGTGAATCTTAGAAACGGAATCAAGTGTTGCTAAAGTAATTATTTTATTTCTTTAAAATCATTTTTACTGAAGTTCTGATAATGGTACGTATAATTGATGCATACAAACACGCTTTATTTAGTGTGAGGTATACTATAATAATTTTGACGTTCGTCCCACCCGAAAAAAATCAACAACAAAACACAGAGACAGCCGCGAAGGGAATCAATTTAGCGACAGCTGCTAAGTGAAAATAAAACAACATTAGATTATTATTTGTCATTCTATCAGTTTTATTTCTAATACTCAAGTAATTAATACGGATATATTTTGGCCATGGACAATTTCTCATTAGGGTGTAATGCACTGAATTTCAATTAGCATTTGGTAAGTCTACTACATGAGAAAAATAATTTGCCATCTGAGAAACTTAAAATTATTGGCTGACGTCAAGTTTCATTAAAATGAAGCATAATAAATTGACAATTGGTCATAGTAATTCCCAATATATTGAATAACACTTAACTTTTTTTTTTCGATTTACGTAACATGTCATATTGTGCCGCAACAAAAGCACAGCAAAATGAGATCTTAAGTGCTAGATTGTTGTATCAGTAATCTATGTTATTGATCTGATGTAACAACGAGAGACTATAGTAAATAGTTATAAATAGCTGATCATACACTAGTTTTAGTATGACAACTGTGTATGAGATAATCCTCAATTCACTGGACATGTTTAGAAGGATGGCTTGGATACAGATAAAATGTTGTTGATCATAATTTTTCAATCATTACTGACTAAAGTTAAACAAAATAGCAACTGCTTATAAATGGGGTCACGTCAGAATCGATAACCTTCGTACTAAGTGGACTGTCAATCATATTGTGTACGGGTTGCAGATCGATCGTAAGCTAAAATATATCCTTAATATACACCAATTTTTGATTACTTTTCTTTCAACATTTATCTATATATTTACATGATTCTGAAGCGTATTCAGTGAGGACAAGTTAGAATGAGACGCTATATTTATTTATAAAACGTGTAAAAAGAAAACGAAATTGAAATGCAACACGATCAGATGTAATGCAGAGAAGAAAAAAAACTGCTTTGATACATTTGCAAATTAGCAATTTTAGGTACCAATTAATGCATGTACAAAATAGATGTAGTCGATTTAATAATTCACACTTGGTTAATCATGAGAAAAAAAATATTATTATTCTCCACAAAATGAAACAAAATGTAAGTTTTTCCATACCTGAGAAGGACGTTTTTGGTATTACGCTATCCCCCAGTATAGCGTAAACCATTTGAAAAAGTAACAAGTTAAGTTTCAAAATCCATTAGGAAAAGTGAACCTCCGTATTGATTCTTTTTGTAAAACCGATTCTGTTTTATAAAAATTAGGTTGCCCCATAGAGTAGGTACTATGTGCAAGAGCGGGCGATCGATATATATATAAATAATATATCGCTGACTCATAATACGTTCTGCTGTGGATCTTTAAATAGAAACATTATTTTCAGTATATGCTTTTCTCCTCAAAGCAGAATGTAGCGATGTAGCAGGAGGAAAGCGAAAGAGACGTATCCTCAATCAGCGTTATGAACAAATTAACTTTCGTCTAAATCTGCCTTTCATAACCTTAATCCGCAAGCTAAGCTCGGCTTTGTTACTGAAATAATCCTCTATTGTCCGAGATTGACAATTTAATAATGAGTGCAAGTTGTAATGACTAAACCTAATACAATATCCTAGACAAAAAATCGCTCACAAAGAAACATATGTGTAACAACATTACACAAAACAAGAGGACACTCGTATCACACACACACACACACACACACACACACACACACAC
>NC_068981.1:12570950-12572002 GCF_001194135.2 Octopus bimaculoides
TATATATATATATATATATATTGTATATTAGGCCATCAGTTACATAGACAGCTATATTTAATAACTATGCTGACGACACAAATGAAATATAAGTGGTCAAGGAACCTTCCGATGCTGATGATTTCCTACAAAAACAGACCTAGATTCCAAATATAAATGGGCTGAAGACAACAGCAAGCAACTTCATGGAGGGAACTTCCAAGCCCTCCACTCTCACTTGGCTAGTGCTCACATGCTGTAACAACGATACTTAAGACGAAAAGGAGCTGCAATCCCTGAGTCAAATACAGTGCGTGATCTAGGGGACTAAGCAACGACAACTGTGTTCATGTACATATCTCCAGCATGGTAAAAATGTGCAAGTGAATGTTCGGATGGATTCTGAGAACCTTCAAAACAAGGGACGAAGAAATTATGCTGGTTCTACGGAAGACATTTGTACTCAGCCATCTGGATCTCTGATCTGAAATATGGTCACCCCAAAGTGTCAAAATTAATTGTGGGACTTGAGGCAGTTCAATGGTACTACACTAGGGAGATCGCATCAATGGAACAGATGAGCTACTGGAAGACACTGAATAAACTACGACTCTACTGCCTGGAGCGAAGATAGGGGAGGTATACTGTGGTATACTTATAGAAGCTCCTTGAGGGGTTGGCACCAAACTTCGGTTTCAAGAGCTATACTAACCCCAGAAATGGACGTCACTGCATTGTTCCAAAAGCTCTCAGCTTACACATCAAGAGCGGGGAACATGTACTGCAATAACTTGTAATTAGAGGGACGCACAGCTATTTAGTCCACTACCAAAACATCTGAGAGATCTTCAGAGAGGTGTTTCCAAGAAACAACTTTGTCTTCTGCTTTCCAGGGTTCCAGATGAACCTATAACACAGGAAGATACTCAAAAGAGGACAATGGGGTTGAACTCCTACCTTCACCAAATGCCAATGGAATAAGAGTGGCCATTGACAAGCTAATTAGACTATCAGTGCCAGAGCATGGCCACAGCGTTTGAGCTGAAACATATAAAAGAATATATATATATATA
>NC_068981.1:12577777-12579384 GCF_001194135.2 Octopus bimaculoides
TGACAAAGAAGCCAACACGTGCATGTAGCGTAACACATGTAGCGTTGCCAATAATACATGCTAAAGAAATTTAAAACAACAACAAAACAATGACATAACGTATAATGTATGCGTTTCTGTGTTTAAAGACAGAGAGTAACGACTGATGCAACGCAAACTACGAAATCAACGACATTAAATAATGAAATGTCGAGCCAAAGAAGGAATGTCTGTATGTCTAGTGTCGCTTCCTTTGCATGGAAGAGTATGACGCGTATTACAGATGGTACTGTTCGATGTATTGAAAGAAGAAGAAGAAGAAGAAGAAGAAGAAGAAGAAGAAGAAGAAGAGGAAGAAGAAGAAGTGATTGATGTCTATAAACAATAATTATATACAGGTATATCTGTATTGAACTCCGATGAATGGAGAAGAGAAATTACAAAAGGAAAATACTACGAAACACTACAAAGTATTTGGAAACAAGGTTTCACGTTCAACTCTCAAAGTGATGGCTTCTGAAATATTATTCGATTCTAATAATAATGTAAATAATTTTAGAAACAAACTGGTTCTAAATTTACGAAAATATAGTATTACTGCTATATGATATTTATAAAGAAACAGGCAAACATGAGCAGGTGTTATACACACACACACACACACACATATATATATATTTCTTTATTACCTACAGGGGGCTAAACACAGACAGGACACACAAGGACAGACAAAGCCATTAAGTCGATTTCATCGACCCCAGTGCGTAACTGATACTTATTTAATCGACCCCGAAAGGGTGAAAGTCAAAGTCGACCTCGGCGGAATTTGAACTCAGAACGTAACAGCAGACGAAATACCGCTGGGCATGTGCATGTATGTATGTATGTATATATGTATGTATGTATATGCATGCATATTACTACCTTATGTAGGTGTATATGTGTGTGTGTGTGTGTGTGTGTGTGTGTGTGTGCGTGTGCGTGCGTGCGTGTGTGTGTGTGTGTGCGTGCATGTGTGTGTGAGCATATATACATATGTATGTTCATACAGAAGTGTGTATATATAAACACGCCCGTTCACATTCACTAAAAGAGACATACATGAATGTGTTACATACATATAAATGCATATACTTATACATACACACATGCATGTATATTGATATATGAGGCGGTGAGGTGCTGAAAGTTTCCTGGCTTTAAGTGTGTCACAAAATGCCTGGTTGGAGGCCCAGCCTCGTGACTTCTTTTGTGGGGCTTAGAAACTGAAAGAAGCCCGTCGTATATATGTATATATATATGTGTGTGTGTGTGTCTGTGTCTGTGTGTCTGTGTCTGTCCCCCCAACATCGCTTGACAACCGATGCTAGTGTGCTTAGCCGTTCGGCAAAAGGGACGGATAGAATAAGTACTAGACTTACAAAGAATAAGTCCTGGGGTCGATTTGCTCGACTAAAGGCGGTGCTCCAGCATGGCCGCAGTCAAATGACTGAAACAAAAGAGTAAAAGAGTACATATATATATATATATATATATATGAAGGAGATGTTTCTATGTGGCTTGCTTGTTTGTTGTACCTTGTTTATCATTTTGTCCATGTTCTTTTGCCACGTCATGTACCCAGTCAT
>NC_068981.1:12581060-12582410 GCF_001194135.2 Octopus bimaculoides
ACCACCACTACTACTACTACTACCACCACCACCACCACCACCACCACCACCACCACCACTACTACTACTACTACTACTACTAGTACTGCCACTGCTGCTGCTGCTGCGGCTGCCTCCACTGCTGTTACTACTACTATGAATAATACTTCTGCAGCAGCTGAAGATCCTGTTGCTGTTGGTAGGAATAGTTGTAGTAGTAGTAGGAGTAGTAATAGCAGCAGCAGCTGTTGTTGTGATGACTGCGGTGGCGACAAAGCATGTGGTGTGGTGCTGTCGATAGTGTTGGAAGAAGAAGAAGAAGAAGAAGAAGAAGAAGAAGAAGAAGAAGAAGAAGAAGAAGAAGAAGAAGAAGAAGAAGAAGAAGAAGAAGGAGAGGTGCGACATATGAAAATCTCGCGGCACAATAGCAAGAGGGTAAACAATAAAACGTGCACAATGAATACGAGGTTTGACGGGTGAGGGAATGAAAATGAACGAGATGAATGAGGGTGACATGTTTGGTGGTAATGAATGAAAAGCGAAAGAATAAGGCTTAGAAAGGAAAGATACAAGAGGCCACCTCCGCAATTTGTTCTGTTTGTGTAGCATGATCGACAGACTGTGAGCATAGAAGGGGAGGTTGGATGAGGGCAGAGAGCAGGATAGTGGGAGGGTATATGCGGAGGAGTTGTATGAATATATATATAGAGAGAGAGAGAGACTGATTGTAGATAGATTAATGATTAAAGAGAAAAATGTGACTGAGAGTGAGCGGGAGTTTGAGGGTGAAAGTGAGAGAGAAAGAGAGAGAGAGTGAATGAAAGGTGGAGTGAAGGGAAATGTAGAGAGTGAGTGTTTGATATGAAGCAGACAGGTTTATGGTGGTGAGACGGTACTTGAAGCATATTTATAATAAGTTACTATATTTATAACAAATATTTATCTGTATATATGTGTGTATGTTGGTGTGTGTGTGTCTGAATGCTTCTGTGCCTTTGCGTACGTACGTACGTTTCTGTCTGGGTGTATATATATGTGGATGTATATATGTATAGGTATCCCGTGGGGTGTATGTACATATGTATGTATGACCGTCTGCGTATGTATATGAATGTATCTCTCACTTCTTCCTCCCTCTCTGTATACACACACACACATACACACACACACACGCGCACACACACACACACACACACACACACACACACACATATATATATATATATACGTATATATACAGGGGGTCCACAAAGTCTGGCTACATGGATTATATAAAATCATAACATAAACAATCAAATATAATAAATAATAATTTCTTAAAGTATGTGATAATCCCCATGTACACTGACTTTGTGAACACCCTGTATATAT
>NC_068981.1:12582579-12583687 GCF_001194135.2 Octopus bimaculoides
CAGCTTTATAGCGCCTGAGTGGTTTGTACGACTGTGAAAAGAGCAGCCAAATTTCAATGCCGAGAAACGAGACATGCAACATAAAGAATATACCCCTTCTTCAGTTGTCCTTGTTTCATCTACTCCGCGTTTCGAAAGTAAGGACAATAGGCGACTTCATTGAAACAGTCATTCCCGCAAAGTAAATTAAATAAAATTAGCGATTTTTTGCGGAGGGTGAAAGTGTTAACAAGAACAGGACAGTGAGAACAAGACAGTAAAAACAAACGGTATATATATATATAAACATATACATACAAAGATATAAACAAAGCACAGGCAGCATTATCCATTGAGGCTTACCGGATTTTAAGACAGTAACGGCATTGAAATTTGGCTGCTCTTTTCGCAGTCGTACAAACCACTCAGGCGCTACAAAGCTGGTAGATTTTCACGTTGCTATAAGCGGCCAATCTCAAAAAAGAATTTGGTTTTGAAACACATACAGTACTACCAAGTGACGTTTAATTCATATTTCTGTTAATTGCCATAGACCTCGCCGTACATGTTATGTGTTTATTGCAGTAAATATTAAGCTGTACCCACGTGCAAGACAGACAGCGTTTTGTAGTCTACAGACGCCATTATAATTAGAGAAACGTAATCAAACATGCTGTCACACATGAATAAATGGGGGAACTTTTTACAAACGCTTATGTAATTATAGAAGCAGAGTGAAAGTTACACTCACTGATGAGTGAACAACGCATCTTCTATACTGTCATAGGAAACGTATTCATAACCTCACTCATTAAAAAAATATCTATCTATCTATCTATCTATCTATGCATATATATAGACACACATAAACACACACACACACTTTCCGGTAACGAAATATACTACTCCTTCATAGACTATGCACCAGTAAACTACTAATTGGTCATGGTCAGAAAGCCTTCAGAGCCTTCAGTCTCAGCTCTGCAGACCATAGGTCACCTACGTACATAGTACAACCAACAACTGAGACATGAACACGAACAATATTAACATACATTAACCTGTCATTGCTATGTTCATATAAATATGAGCGTGTTTTTGTATATATACGTATATATATATATATATA
>NC_068981.1:12584653-12585270 GCF_001194135.2 Octopus bimaculoides
TGATATATATATATATATATATATATATATATATATATACAAAGATAGAGTGAGAGAGAGAGAGAGAGAGAGAGAGAGGGGGGAGGAAGATACAGGTATATCACTACACATATATACATGTATACATGTATATACAAATATATATGTACATTTATATACATACATATATTCATACATACATACATACATACATAAATACATACGACAACATATTTTCGTATGCACGTGTATGGGCTACTAGTGTTTAATGTATTTATATGTATTCCCACTGTGACATAATATAATTAGTTTATATCAATAATGTCTTTAATTAGCACTCAGAAATAAGCAAATGCTGTGTATTTTTATATTTACTCTTAATGGAAAAATAGCGTCCATTGATTGTGATATTTATTGTAGTCGCTAAATGGTAAACAGTTTGTTGTATAGTCAGAATAATAGCGGTTTAGGGATTTCAAATGTCTTAACAAAAGAAATTGAAATTCCTTTTATATATTAGACTCACCTTTGTACTTATGTGTCTATGGATGTACATAAACATAGAAATATTCAGACGTAAGTATATTATACACACACACACACACACACACACACACACACACACACACACACACACA
>NC_068981.1:12585582-12587805 GCF_001194135.2 Octopus bimaculoides
ATATATATATATCCCTATATATATACATACGCATATGTACATAATTATATGTATACGTATATATATAAGCATTTGTGAGCAGAGGACTTCATGAAACGTGTACAACAAAAAAGTACGAAGCACAGGTATATGGAACATGAACTATTCTTTCGAACCACGAAAATGGAAAACAAAACCAACAACATCAAGAACGACCCTTCATCAGTTGTTGGCTGTTTTTCTAGTCTCGTATTTCGAGCATTTAACAACAATATACGCTTTCGATTAAGCAGGTGCTCCCGCAAAACAAATTAAATAAAATTTGGAGTTTTGCGGATAGTCAAAATGGGTAACACAAACAGGACATATATATGGATACATGTATGTATGTGCATGCACGTATGTAATGTCTCACACTCTGGCTCTTCGTCGGTTAGAACGACTCATGTTCCAGTTGATCCGATCAACGGAACAGCCTGCTCATGAAGTTAACATGCAACTGGCTAAGCAATCCAGAGACACGCGTTTGCTTTACGTAGTTCTCATGGAGGTTGAATGTGAGACAATATTTGACAAGGGTTGCCCCTTTGAAATATAGGTACAAGACATTTTTGCGAACGGAATGAACTGGAGCAATGTGAAATAAAGTGTTTTACTCAAGGACAGACTGAAAATGACAGGAATCGAACTCGCGGTCTTACGGTCGTATGTCGATTATCCTATCCACACAAGCCGACGTACTCAAATATACTCACGTCGCGCACACACACGCACAGACACTCGTGCACACTCACATACATACACACGCACACACACACACACACAGACACTCGCGCACACTCATATACATACACACGCACACACACACACACACACACACACACACACACACATTCACGCACACATAAACAAATCAATATTCATTTATGTATGATTGGGTGTATGTATGTCTATACATGTATGGGTGCATGTCACAAACAAAGTCTCTGTGTGTGTTTGTCTGTGTATGTGTGTGTTTCTGTGTGTGTGTGTGTGTGTGTGTGTGTGTGTGTGTGTGTGTGTGTGTGTTAGTATACAAGTATGTTTTATTCCAGTTGAAATCGAGAATTCGAAAATAAAATCGATAAACACCGTCACACTGTGTCAGCTGTTGCCCTATTGAACATGAGCACACGTGTGACTGCATACGTCCATAAAATGCATGAATAAATACATACATACATACATACATACATACATACACACACACACACACACACACATACACACATACATACATACACACATACATACATACATACATACATACACACACACATACACACATACATACATACACACATACATACATACATACATACATACACACACACATACATACATACATGCATACACACATACATACATACACATACACACACATACATACATGCATACATACATATATACATATCCACACGTGTATATTTGTTCATGCATTCATGCACCGTGATCACATTATTATATACATCAACACTATGTTTAAATATTTATTCATTTGATGTTAAGCTTGTGAAACCTTTCACTCGTCTTATCCTCACTCCGATTCGTTTTCTCTATCTATTTAAAATTTAAGTGAGACTAGAAAAACTCTTATCCATTTAGCATCTATAATAGACGCTCCTCTCCCGATGAAAGCTATTCGCAGCTAAAGGTCAATGTAAATACAGAATATTCTTCGTTTTCTGAGTGCCAATTATAGTAGCTATGGACATAAAACCATAACATTCTACTGAATTAGTGTCGATCTCTATATCTCTCTGTCTATCTGTCCGTTTATCTATTAATTTATTAATAGATGTGTCTGTCTGTCTGTCTATCTATATATCTATCTACCTATCTATCTATCTGTCTGTCTGTCTGTCTGTCTGATTGTATGTCTGTCTGATTGTCTGTCTGTCTGATTGTATGTCTGTCTGATTGTCTGTCTGTCTATCTATGTGTCAACCTATCTATATATCCATCCATCTATTCCTCCGTCCATCCACCCATCCACCCATCTATCAATCAATCTATCTATCTATCTATCTATCTATCTGGTTTTTTCCGTAGGCTTTTCTTTCCACGGCTAAACCTAAACTGTCCTCCCCTCTTTTTACACGAGAACATTACTGTGATACACGATCCCTATTGATCGCTTTTTTTTTTCTCTCGGTCCCTTTTGATCGAACTCCCCCCTTTTTTCCTTCCTACGATCCCTCTTGA
>NC_068981.1:12587815-12588353 GCF_001194135.2 Octopus bimaculoides
TTTTTTCTCTCGGTCCCTTTTGATCGAACTCCCCCCTTTTTTCCTTCCTACGATCCCTCTTGATCGACACCCACCCCTACTTTTTTTTTTCTTTTTTTCTCGTCCTTCCCCCTCCTAAAAAGAAAAGCTCTACATTGTATTCGTCCCGTCTTTGTTGAGCCCTGTGTGACTAATAAAAGAAATGTCTCTATCTAAATTTCTCTCTGCCTTTCTGTCCATCTATCCATTCATCAATCAATCTATCTACCCCCCCCTCTCTCTCTCTCTCTGTCTATCTATCTATCTATCTATCTATCTCTCTCTCAATGTAAATGTCTGCCTGCCTTTCTTTTTACCTCTCCACCTTTCCTTCTACCTATTTTTTTGTCTGTCTATCTATCTGTCTATCTATTCATCTACGCTCCAACCTATTTACTCGTTTATCTATCAACCTATCTTACATGTACGTGTGTGTATGTATGAATGTGTTGCGTGCGTGTGTGTGTGTGTGTGTGTGTGTGAGAGAGAGAGAGAGAGAGAGAGAGAGAGAGAGAGAGAG
>NC_068981.1:12589580-12590490 GCF_001194135.2 Octopus bimaculoides
TATATATATATATATATATATATATATGGGGAGAGGCGTGTGTGTGAGTGCGTACGTCTGTGTATATGTGTGTATGTGTAATCATTAAAAACACTCTCTCGGTGTAATTACAAGAGACCACGTTTTTGTATTGGACAAGTAACGAAATCAAAATCTGTTCTAGGGGTCAGCTGTGTGGTGGATACAAGTTACTCGTCTAACATTGATGGAGATAGAACATCTATGGAGTACAAAGAAACCTTTATTTCTTATTATCAATCAATAGATTCTAAAGTGTACTTGTTATCACGTGTTCACTACCTTACGTTACAATGGATTTCTATCAAAACCTACAAAGACTGGGGTTATATGAAGAAAGACAAGATGTGGAACCTACAATCACTCGAAATACAGAAGGATATAAGAAGCGTGCTCCAGCCAAAACCTGTGAAAAATAAGACAAGTTAGATATCCCAGAAGACTTTGACAGAGAAATAATTGTAACAGCGAAAAACAAATCTCGCTGGTGTGGATGTGTGCTAAGAAGCTTGCTTCCCAGCCTTATGGTCTCGAGTTCAGTCCCAATGCGTGGCACATTGTACAAGTGTTTTATACTATAATCTCGGACCGACCAAACGCTGCTGAGTGGATTTGGTAGACGGAAAGTGACAGAAGAAGGTCGTATATATATATATATATATATTTATATATATATTCTTTTATTTTTTCATTTGACTGCAGCCATGCTGGAGCACCGCTTTTAGTCGAACAAATCGATCCCAGGCCATATTCTCTCGGCCTGTTTTGTCGAATTGCTACGTTACGGGGACCTAAATACACCAACATCAGTTCTCAAGCGACGATGGGGAGACACACAGACACACACACACACACACACACACACACACACACACATATATATATATCTATA
>NC_068981.1:12591095-12593817 GCF_001194135.2 Octopus bimaculoides
ATGTGACCATGCCGGTGTAAAGGGAAGAGAGAGAGTGGTAGAGGGAGAAAGAGAGGGAGGAAGTAGAAGAATGGTGAGCAACGAGAGGAAAAAAGAAAAAGAGGAAATACGAGGGGGAAAAAAGAGATACGTAGTAGTAACAGAGGAAGAACAAGAGGGGTAAGGCGAGATACGTAGTAGTACAGAGGAAGAACAAGAGGGGTAAGGCGAGATACGTAGTAGTACAGAGGAAGAACGAGGGGGGGGAGAACGACGGACTTCTTTCAATTTCCGTCTGCCAAATCCACTGACCAGCCTTTGGTGAGCCCAAGGCTTTAGTCGTAGTCATTTGCTGAAGGTGCCACGCAGTGGGACTAAACCTGGAACCATGTGGTTGGGAAGCAATCTTCTTACCACACAGCCACTCCTAATGTCTGTCTGGGCTTTTTAAAACAAAAATTCAAGCAAATTAGGACAAATTAAAAAAATGAAAATCTATTTATAAATTCGTGGAATTACGTAAAACTTTTCCGGTACGCTTTCAAATGCGGAACCGGTGTCGACTGAAAATACGTAACCTTGTAATTCGGCAAGTAGTTATCGACTTACTTTAGCACCAAACAGGAAATAAACATTGTGGACGGTAGAATCAAGAAACTTGATGACAGTGCACCAGCATGACCGTAACAAACCAATGTTTGTTTACCATATCAATATACAATACACGCGCACACACATACACATTCAACTTGCTATACGCTGTGACAAATCGAAAACGAATCGCTAATAACGTTAATACCACTGTATCTACAGTATTATCTTAGAAACATGTCAGTGACTACTAATAATCGATTCTGCGTAAAGGTCCCCCACTAAGTATTTATGATTATTATTATTTTTATTGTTATTGATCAGGATAGTCCTGGATCTGTGAGGTTCCTTGATTGGCCGTATCTGGAGTTCCTCTTGTATTACAAGGACTGAACCATTCATATTTTCGTATATTTACTTTAATACGCATGCTTTTATCGCTTTTCACTGCTTTTCCACTTCTTTCTCCCCATCTTCTCTGTAAAGCCCTGTACACATTATGCGCCTGTGGCTAATAAAAAATATTATTATTATTATTATTATCATTATTATTATTATTATTATTATTATTATTATCATTATTATTATTATTATTATTATTATCATTATTATTATTATTATTATTATTATTATTATTATTATTATCATTATTATTATTATTATTATTATTATCATTATTATTATTATTATTATTATTATTATTATCATTATTATTATTATTATCATTATTATTATTATTATTATTATTATTATTATTATTATTATTATTATTGCTGTTGTTGTTGTTGTTGTTGTTATTACTGTTGTTATTACATATTGTAATTTGATCTTTTATGCTTATTATCTTGTCCCTGCATCCGACCCCATTTCTGGCAGACAAGCACATATCTATTATTACTGTTATCCGATATGATAACATAACTGTGATTGTGTTACCTCTACAACACAAGCCACTACCGTCGTCATCGTTGTATCATCGTCGTCGTCGTTGCTGTCATCGTGGTCGATGTTGTCATCGTCATGTTGGTGATTATCATCTCTTACTTCATTTTCATGAACCTACTGTTCGATGACCCTACAATGGTCCATCAAACATTGAAAGAAACCTCTGCCTGGTCGCTGGCCTGCTAGAAACACCCACCAATTTCCCCTCTGAACTTACTTGTATCAACTTTAATTACACGATAGGCAAAAACATTAGAATATTTCTTTAAATGCTACAAAAACAGAGGCGAGGTTTACAAATAGCATACGCTTCTGATCTCTTGGAGATAATTTGGTCCAAAACATAATCATCAACAACAACAACATACATATTATATTCATTCTTCCTTATCCTGACTATTATCATCTTAATCTTGAGTAACCCCATAAGCGAATGATCCTGGGATAAATTGATTGAGCGATCGGATTTTGATCCTTGGTTCTACGTGTTTTCAATTAACATTTTTCTAATTCTACATTCAAATGGTAAACGCCCTTTAGGAACGGAATGGAGGTCATGCATTCCTGTTTCTCGGCGCTTAGTTTAATAGCTAAAGTCGTATCATGCTTTGAATACTTCGTTAATAATGATGATGATAAAATGTACAAGTAGCATTTATCAAAGATCACAGTGATGAAAAATAATTATACACGCCCTTTTCCTCAAGTATTTATGCACAAACATGTACGTATGAAATATCTAGACCATATCCATATCTATATCTATGTGCGTGTATGTATGTATATATGTATATATGTATATTTGTATGTATGTATATATGTATGTATGTATATATATATGCGAGTAAAAATAAATACAAAAAAGGTGGGATTTTTGTATGATTGTGTATAGAGGAATATATTATTTTGCTTAAAAGAGTTCCAACACTGTCTGTTTTTTATGTTTTATTTATATTCCTGCAGAACTAATGTGGGGTATAGAATATGGAATATACAATATATAATATAATATACAATATACAATATAAAATAAAATAAAATAAAATTGGATGGCACCATGAAAGAAAGTATTGAATGTAGATGAAATATTGAGTGTTCAATATAAAGGATCAACTATATAAATATATAAATATAAATATATATATATAAAGGCGACTCGAGTTTCAGGGCTATTTCCCTTCGTCATGGCCGGTATATATACAGAGAG
>NC_068981.1:12593902-12595171 GCF_001194135.2 Octopus bimaculoides
ATATATATATATATATATATATATATATATATATATATACAAACATTTTATATATATGTATTTGTATGTGCACACACACACACAAACACATAGATAAACACATACATGCATATGTGTGTGTACGTGTATCAAAGGGAGTTCTTGTTCATACACATGCTTGTACACATACCACGCGTTATTTACCGAGTCTATACACGCACACAAATAATTCCCACACACATAGGCGCACACACGGAGCAACAGATATACACATCTTTACTTTCACTCGTTCACCGGTATGTTATTTACAGGCACCGAGAACGATGTACACATCCTGAGATAAATATCTCCCAATAAGTTTACTGTTCCACAAAGGCAAATAGCATGAATGTGAGATGTCAGACAAACGCTTCTTTCATAGAGAAATAATAAAGATGTACAGTTGCTTAACGAAATAGTGGAGCTTGGTCGTTCTTTTGACATTCATGTAGTTTAGACAAGCAGTTTGTTTAAAATAACAATAGTAATAATCCTTTCTAACTTTGTCAGTAATGTTGAGGGGAGGGGGCAAGTGGATTGTATCGACTTCATCGTTCAATTGGTACTTATTTTATCGACCCTGATGGAATGAGATGGAAAATTAACGTCGGTGGAATTTGAAGTCATAACGTAAATAAAATGTCGGCGGAAATGACAATAATGATAAATAAAAAAAAAAAACAATTGTCATTACTATTATTATTTGTTCGACGCACTAAGAATTATGTCAGCTCGTTGTTTATGAATAAATAAATGAATGAATAAAAATTAAACTTAGGAACGTTAACTTAGGCATAGGTATCATCATCATCATCATCGCCTCGCCGCCGCTGCCACCAAAACCACCACCACCACCACCACCACCACCATCACCACCATCATAATCGTTATCACCTTCGCCGTCGTCGTCGTCATCAACATTTAAGGCTTCAGGTTACTACAGCAAATTCTTGTTTATCAGCTTCGTCCATATGATTCATCGTCGGCATTGTTAATAGCATTTCAATAAAAACGAAACATCACCATCGTCATCATCATCACCACCACCTCCACCTCCACCACTACCACCACCACCGCCATCATCGTTCGCACTATCGACGTCGTTATTATTATTATTATTATTATTATTATTATTATTATTATTATTATTATCATGAGTCATTAAAATTAAGGGCTTTGAAAACTTTCTTGGGATGTATTGAATTTAAAGGACTACACAGCATCCAACATTGTCCCGACATCTGAAATCAT
>NC_068981.1:12595247-12597192 GCF_001194135.2 Octopus bimaculoides
ATTAACACTGTTGTTGTTGTTGTTGTTGTTGACGGGGTGGGACGGGGTGGGGTACAGTTCAAATCAGATTGAATGTTTCGTGCCTCGAGGGGCGAAGCGGGGGCGGGGGTGGGCGATAAAAATATATATAACGCAATGATCCCATTGCTAGTAGCAACCCTCAGCAAAAATATTTCGGACTACTACTACTACTACTACTACTACTACCAATACTAATACTACTACTGCTGCTGCTGCTGTTATTACTTTTACGACTGCTGTCGCTGCTGCTGCTGTTACTACTGCTACTAATATTACAATTTCTACGACTCCGAATGTAACTTCGTCTGAATGCAATCCTCACCGGTGTCATGTTTTATAAATCTAAGGAAGTCAGAAATAGATTATCAGACCTGTAATGATCTAAGTGCATTGGAATCTAACCCATACCTAAAAATTTTGTTTTAGTTTTCAGTTTTGTTTTTCTTTTTTCATTCATTTATTTGTCATGTTAAAGAATTTAGGGTATATGGTAGGGAGTATGTTCCAATTACCAGGCGCTAAGCGATGCCCAAAATGCCGCTAACATCATTGCAAAAAAAAAAAATAAAAAAAATAAAATAAAATTACACATGAATAAGCGTAAACGTCCCAAATGTTTAAATCTCTCCTATTTCGAATATCGGATAGTGTACAAAGGAATAATAATGTTGCTAAGTTAGATGCAACGCAACATATTACACGAGTGATGTAGAGTATAAGTTTACCGTGAAGCTGAATCCGGGCTGTAAGTGGTGCTTATGTTCTGGAAAGGAAAATGAAAGTGTAAGTAACCTATGAGTTAGATTCGAAACCACAAACGTAGTGGGGTGATTCTAAAGGTTTGCACTTGTTACCGACACTCTACCGAGTAAACCAATCCAAAATAATAATTGTATTTTGAGATTTACACACCAGGGAAAAGAATCAGCTTCAGATATCTGCTGTATATATCATGATTAGAACGCCGAAAAGCATAATGATTCTCGATGGGCCATGATTTCTGAACGACAGATTACGTAAATAAACACAGTAAAGTGCTATATTCCACCCCCACTACTAACGTCAGTTAATTTAGCGGTTGTATAAGGTGATAAATTTATAGAAGACTAGTAGAAAGGAATGGATTTTTTTTATCGTAGTGTATAACTGGTATTTAATTTAAAAACACCGGAAGTAAATTCAACGTCAGCTGGAATTTATATCAGAACCAGAACGTAGAAATAGAAGACTTATAACACAAATAGTATAAGATATTCACTCACACGTTCCACTTATTTTTAATAAATACGCAACAAAAACCGAAATGGAAAGAAAAAAAAAAAAAGAGAGAAGGAAAAAAAAAGAATTATTTTAGAATTATTTCTCACGAATTTCTCTGATAACGAATATGATCGGCTACTAGACAGCTTAGCATTCTGTTCGTCCACTGACGGTAATTAAACTGCGAGCATGTACTGAGGATGAATTTCATATAGTATAACACGGTTCTTATCTCCTTTAAGTATATACTGGCTTTGATCCAAAGCAAGATAATACTATAAACTTCCTCCCACCACAACCGCACCCACCACATCACCACCATCATCATCATCATCATCATCATCATCGTAATCATCATCATCATCATCGTCGTAATCATCATCATCGTCGTCGTCGTTCTCATTTCGCCTGTTCGCCAGTACGGGTACACCAAATCGTCATAAATACGTTATTGCTGATGTTCATACGAGCGATGAGGTTTCGTGTCACTTCGTTCCCACCGATAGCTATCAAGCATACATGCGTGCGTGTGCGTGTACGTCTGCATGTGGGTGCGTATGCTGCGTGCTTTATACATACATGCACACACACACGTATAGATATCACATTCATAATGATATATATATGTATATATATTTGTATATATATATATATATATATATAT
>NC_068981.1:12601368-12618342 GCF_001194135.2 Octopus bimaculoides
CAAGCGCGCACACACACACACACACATACACACACTTACACAGACATACATATATATATATATTTATAAAATAGATAGATAGATAGGCAAACAGATAGACAGACAGACAGACAGATAAACAGACAGACAGACAGATAGATAGATAGATAGCTAGATAGATAGATAGATAGATAGATAGATAGATAGATGGATAGATGGATAGATGGATAGATAGATATGATTTCGAATACTTATATATCATAAACGGGCCACTGTGCCAGAAAACAAAGCTATATGTGCCACATTACAAAAGTACACCATTATCTTCACCATATCACCCTTAACCATCAATGAAGTCGCTAAGAGATCAATTGACCTGTTAGAATTAGGAGCTAAACTTTTCCCACTATCATGTTATATAGACTGCAAATTTGAAATATGAGGACACGTAGAAGTTATATAGTCATGATGCACAGTTTCTAACAAGTCGACGTGATACTCATGGTTGGCGATTTGTTGTCTGTGTCCTTCTTATATCAACGATGACTTGAATTAAGCAACAAAACGATAGACGGTAGAATGGTGGCGCCACTAGTTAAAGGAGGGAAACAGAATGAATAACAAACCGCTCCCGAGCCGTGTTTGCATGTTAGAATGTGGATAACCGACTCCAGCGCCACTACCGGAAGAAGACCATCGCTAGTAGCATGACGATCATCACTACCAATATAATCAATAGCAGCAACAACAACAATAACAACAACAACAACATCGATAGTAATGAGCCATTGAAGGAAACTATGCATGGTAGACTGGTCTTGCTAGAAATAAGAACGAAATGCCCTATTTTTGTTATTATATGAATGACATATTTTATACTGCTGTTTAAAGTACATTATCTGAATAAAAGATGGGATGGTCATGCTTGGAGTTCTTTTAGTCGTTGGGAACAACAACAACAACAACAACCGACTATGACAACAGTAATTACAAGAATGTTACTTTCACTTTTACTTTCGTTCGCGTTACTACTACCACCACCACCACTACTACTACTACTACTACTACTACTACTACTACTACTACTACTACTACTACTGCTGCTGCTGCTGCTGCTGCTGCTAATTACTAATGCTCTTGTTGCTGCAGCTGCTGTTGTTGTTGTTGTTGTTGTTGTTGTTACTGCTGTCATCGCTACTACCCTTATATTACAGTATATTTCAACAATGTAGTGACCACCTCTGATGACCATGTTTAAGAAAATCATCGCTCTAGATATCGACCAATGATAGTCTGTATCCCAGCAACGAGTCACCCGTACCACCTTTCCCGCCACCATCACAAACTACACCATCACCGGCATCAAATCTACTGCTTTCTCTATAATTAAGATTGCCATTACCTTCGCCAGCACTACCGCAAACACCGTCTTGATAATCACCCTGGTTACTGATCCAACGACTCACAGTGGCATGTAAGCCAGGCCAACGAAGAAAGAAGCCTTTGTGTGGTCTCTCGCATGGCTAGAAATTGCAGTCAAACTCTACAAGTTATAACAGACTTTCTGTAACTAGCAAAACAAGAATAAAATAAAATAAAAACATAAAAAAAAAACAAGAAAGCATGACATTTGATAATACGATCAATGTTCGCAATACTAGAGAGAAGAGTCGAATGATCACAAGTGAATAGTCTGTGATCATAGATCTGATCAACCGGTTCTGACCTCGGGTTGAATAACTACGACTACATCGCCGCCGCCACCGCCACCACCACCACCACCACCACCACGCTAATTAACGTTACTGTCGTTTCATGTGATTTAACAGCCGCTGTTACTGCTGCTGCTGCATGCTACTGTTGCTAATTCGGTTACTGCTTCTGCTGCTGCTCTGCTTCTGCTGCTGCTCTGCTTCTGCTGCTGCTGCAGTTGCTAGCGACAATGCTTACTGTTGCCATTACCATTGGTGATACTGCTGTTGCTATTCAAGCTGCCGCTGTTGCTAACTCTGTTGCTAGTTCGCATACTGCCGTTCATGCCGCTCGTCTTCTCAGTTGTTTACAGTATGGATAATATCGCCGCTAACGCCGCCCAAAACGGCTCTACTACTACTACTACTACTACTTCTGCTGCTGCTGCTGCTACTACTACTACTACTACTACTACTACTACTACTACTACTACTACTACTGCTGCTGCTGCAACTACTGCAGCTGTTATTGCAGTGGCTGCTGTTGCTGTCGCCTCAGCTGTTGCTGCTGCTACCTTCGCAACCCTGCTGCTACCTTCGCACCACTGCTGCTGCCTTCGCAACACTGCTGCTATTATTACTACAGATGAAGATAATGATGAAGTTCATGATTTCTTTTATTTGCAGCGTGGCCATCAAATGGCGAGGACATTACAAAGACATGTCATAATTTGCAAGAGGATTTAAAATAAATTCTGATAAAACTGCGGCCCCAATCGGAGCCAATAAAGTTTTCTACAGATCTCACGTCAACTTAATTACAAGAAGCAACACGCTTACAATAGTCCCACCCTCTCTAATCCGTTCCGTCATAGTCACCTATCTTCTTACGAGCCTACTAATATCTCTTTTCTAATTTCCTTTGCAAATTGGGACTTGAACGCTAAAAGTTAGAGATTAACCGAAGCGTAAGTCGTCTGCCTTGATTTCATTCAGCTTTTTTTCCAAAGAATACCTTTTTTACTGTAGTCACTAGAATGAAGAAAACAACCTGCACAGACTTAATAAAAGATGACAGCGGGCTGATCGTCCAAAGACACTTGACTGATACTCCAGTCTACAAGTGACAACTACTTTTCAAATTAACTTCACGAATTATCAACGCTCGGACTGCACGAATGCAGGCTGTACGGTTTCGTCACTTCTGCGCGTACCACAAACACTCACGCAAGGTAACATTTGTTGAGGCTCTACAGTTTATCTAGAACTGGTAGTTATCAGCAGAAGCTTTTGCCACTTCGTTATTGTACGAGGACGTCATGGCCCTTTATCACCATCAGTTCTATCTACTTGTATTCATATATACTCCTTCAACTCGTGTTTTGTTTACAGCTGTAAGGCGCCGAACTGGCAGAATCGTTAGCACGCTGGATGAAACGCTCAGTGGCATTTCACTCGTTACTATGTTCTGAGTTCAAATTCCGCCTATGTTCTGAGTTCAAATTCCGCCTATGTTCTGAGTTCAAAAGGTGGACTTTGCTTTTCATCCTTTCGGGATCGATAAAATAAGTACCAGTTGCGTACTGAGGTCGATGTAATCGACTTGCCCCTCCCCCAAAATTTCAGACCTTGTGCCTGTAGTAGTTATTATTTATTGCTGTGAGGTTGGTAGCGGTTGTCTGTTGGATGTTTGGTTGCTTTTCTTTTTATTTCTGTTGATTTTGCTGTTGTATCTTTTGCGATTTTTCTGTTCTTCTTTGTGATTTTTGCGTATTTTGTGGTTTTAGTATGGTTTGGGATTTATTTCCTTAATTCTTGATATTGTTTTCATGTATTTTTCCAAAAATTGTCTAATTCCTGAAATGCTGACGTCGCAGCCGCCTTCCTACTATTTTTTGTGATGCTTCTAAATTACTGTTTGCCCTTTCATTTCCTCGTTCTCTATAATGATCAGTAGCCATATTCAAGGTTTCCAACCTTCTCGCCATAATCTGTCAGCTTTGTGGTCCTGATTTTAGTTTTACTGATGCTGTTTTTAAGAAGAAAGCACTCTTTAGAGGATGGCTGCTGTAAACCTCTTTCATATCTTGGTACTAATTCTGTTTATATACTAAATCTATTTTTGTTACCAATGCTGCAGTTCCTTCTGTTTTCGTCATTGTGGAAGTTGGTGCCGTTGTGATTATGGTGTAGACAACAATGGCATTTTCATGCGCTTTGTCTGAGCACCGAGAGTAATCTGATGATTTGTGCTAGGACGAGAATCATACACCACTCTCATGCTTCCTACAATATTAATTTTCGTTTTCGCAATTGCACTCATCGTGTAGAATATTTCGACAATCTGCTAAATATTTTCTCCCCTGAGCAACATTTCTACGTATAAGATGATCCCTGCGCAGTATTCGTGGTGTAATGATCTTACATTGACAATTTCACCACACTTCCCTAAGATCATTGTGAAATAGTTTGTACTTAATTCTTCGGGTGGCACGTTGGAATATTTTATTATTAACGCATTTCCTGGGATATAATGCTGTCAATAAGAATTATTCTGAAGAGAATGTATTTGTGATTAATTTTTTATCATCTCTTCTCTTCATTCAGCCATGGAACCTTCACCTGCTCATATTCTCTTCATGCCAGATCAAAATGTCAATATTTTTCAAACAATTTTCTGCATATGTTCAGTCCGATTGTCCACTTTCCTGTTTTGTTCATAGTTATAAATCTATAAATAAATGATTTTCCTCCTAATCCATTCTCTCTCTTCCACTGGTATGACGAGTTAATTTGGTTTTACAAGGCACAACTTATTTACTGAACTCACCAGTTTGTGGCCACCCAATACTGTTGCATAACATTCGTCAATATTTTCGTCTTTATTACTTTGTGATAATAGGTATGTTGTTGTCGTTGTTGTTGTTGTTGCAACTGCTGCAGCTGCCGCAACTGCTACTACTGCTGCTGTCCCTACTGATACCGCTGCTGCTGTGGCCACTGCTGCAGCTACCGCTGCTGCAACAGCTACTGTTTGTGCTGCTGTTGCTGTATATCCTATTGGAGTACCTGTCGCGACTATTGTTGTTGCTTTTCTATTTACGCTCACAATGTTATTATTTCAGTGTTGCCTTTACAGTTGTTACGGCCGCAAATGTAAATATAAATTTATTATTAAGTTGCCCACTTCTTTATTCTGGTTAAAGAACGAATTACCATATTTAATCGTATAAGTCGCAGTATTATATATTTTATTTTAACTAAAAAATCTGCTCTGCGGTTTATACACGAAGCAAAACAAACTATCAAGGGAAAAGTAGTACTTATAGATTAGGCTGCAACATACACACAATTAAATACACTATGCCTCTTTCATCTCCCGCTGGTTGAGAAGCTCAGGACTCAAAGCAGAGACTGGAGGATTTTTAATTGCAACACAAGACCAAAGTCTCTCCACTAGAAATTACTGAAAACATATTATGAAATGAAAAATAATAAGTAACTGCAGAATATGTGGCGATGGACAAGAAACAATAATTCATATTATCTCTGGTTGCCCAGTCCTGGCTAAGAAGGAATATATTCACAGACACGACAGAGCTGGGACCTACAAACACTGGAAGCTATGCCAACACTATGGAATAACAACAGAAAAAAGATGGTATAAACACACGCCAGAAAAGGTCAAAGAAAACGAGAAAGCAACCATACTCTGGAATATGCCAATACACACAGATATAGAAATTAAGGCCAATAGGCTAGATATAGTTGTCAGAGATCATGAAGGAAAAAAATTCTTTCTAATTGATGTATCAATACCAGCAGATGAAAACGTTTTTCCAAAAGAAATGGAGAAACTTTCGAAATACCAAGACCTGGAAATAGAATTACTCGAATGTGGAATCTAAAAGCAGAAACAATTCCTATCATAGTAGGCACCTTAGGTATGATAGAGAAATATTCAGATAAATACATAGCAAAAACACCATTACTTGCAAATATATATAACATACAGAAAATTGCACTGCTGAGCACTGCACACGTCCGGATGGTCAAGCCTGTAACTATTTGCTAGCTGAAAGGGCTTAAGCAGATCTACGAGGCGTGAGTTTGCTTTCCTACCAGTCGCGCCAACTCTATCGATGAGTGCGTCAACGATAGCATTAAAGTCTCCTAACACCACTAATGTCTTCGACATCACGAGAGAGTTCTCTAGGCACAGATAAAATCAGTTTGTAATCCTCTAGCACAAGGTGCATAGATCCCGATCAACCTGAAGGCCTTACTGCTGTATGTCACATCACGGACGACCAGCCTGCCTTCTAGGTCTACATAGGTTGTATTTGTCTGCAGAGCCAAGCCTTTTTGGATCATTCCAACTACCGCCCCTGGCTAGGAGACATGATTTTCTCATAGCCTTTCAGGAGAGGCGAGAAGGTTGGTCTTTGTAGCAACCATCACATGCATATCGTGTGATCTTAGGTCGTCGAGGAAACAGGCTTGCTTCCACTTTGAACTCAGACCACGCACATTTAAACATCTAAGGTTAAGTGCAGTCATTAAAAACAATGGGGATAAAAGCAAGTGTTCTACTTACTCTTAACTGGTGAGGTTGGGGCTGACACGTGAGGCAGCCTCTTCCGTCTCCTCCTTCTTCAAGTAACAGGGCAGGGCTATAATCCTCCTGATGTTCTTCGGATGCCTCACCCTTCAGCTGCCTGTATAGGATTCCCCTATCCAGGCACAACTCTCGTCCATACTCCTATATTGAGGATATATTTTGGTCGTATGATGGTTTTTGATTACTTCATCCGTGTAAATGTCTTTAGAATTGTATTCTACCAAAATTCTATCGTATTTTCCGTTTTCTCGGGTGATGGGGTGGGGTATTTTTTGTTATTTGTGGTGAAGTGCTGCTTTTTCCTGTGCGAGATGTGGGTGGGGAAGGTGCATGTGTTCGTTTCCGAACTGTCGTGAACTCCCCCTCAGCCACCTCCATGGTGTTGTCTGCGGGAGTTGTATTTTTCTCTACAAGTGCCTGAGGTTTCAAGTGGGTGGGCAATTTTGTTTTAGTAAGGGATTGTGTTTGCAGGGGTTGGGTTTTTTCGTTGTTTTGTTTGGGAGCCGGCACCGCAACAGGGGCGGTGGTAGTGTTTGTGTTTGTGGGGCCTGGTGTGCGTGTGGTTTTGGGGTTGTTTATTTTTCAGATGTAGGGCCTGGTGTCTGTACAAGTTTTTCGTTTCTTCTCTTTTCTTCCTCCCTCTTTTTTCTTTCTTCGCAGTCAAGGCGAATGTGGCCCTTTTTTCCACACTCATAAGAGGTGGGTTTTCTTCCTACCACCTGTATTCGAAGGGCCACATTCTCACTCACGAGCACCCTGTGTGGAAACATTTCTATATCTTCCGGTGCCCCCTAAATTATGGCTGAAATGCTCTGTCTCAGCCAGTTCTGGGGAGCAGAGCATGTTATCTGCAAACATTTTATTTTTTCTGTCCTGTTAAACAAAAGGGCAGCCATCACTTCACGTCGGTTGATATCTGGTGGCACTTCTGTCACCTTTACACGGGAAGTGCACCTCCCCATGTAGGTTGGCAGAAGCACCACCTCCTTTGTTTTCAGGGGGCACACTGAGTGCCCATAGGCCATCTCTTCGGTTGCGAACCTGACTTCAATTGTTGCCTTTCCTCTCGCGATGTACGCAATGTCCCTCCACATAGTAACCAAGCATTTCTCTATTTTGTCTTTTTCAAAATGTTTGAAGCGTTTATTCTCTGGACAGTAAGATTTAAACATTACTGTTTTCCTTTTAGTCTCTGTGGTGTTGGAGATGGGTGACAACTTAATATCACCGTCCTCCTCCTTGATTATTCCGGAATATTCTTCCAGTTTTTCAAATGGAAATTCTATGGTTTCAGTTGCCACTGCGGCAACTACCGAAAATTGTTTTGCAGTGCTGGCACCTCCGCCAATATCATCACCACTCTCTTCGAGAGTGCATTTTTCTTTAATAATTTCAATCGACATACTTGGTCGAAATTAATTCAATAAACACAAAGATATCGCTGCCACTTAAAGTGGGAGCCTATAAAAAATTTTCCCGCTAGGAGTGGGGCACAAAAACAAAATCTAAAACCAAATCTAAAACAAAATCATATTTTTACACAAAATTCCTCCAAAATAAGAAAGAAATAGCAATGCCAAAATGGCCACAGAAATAAATCTAACAGTTCCTATTTCCCGGTATACCGGGGAATATTGAAAACAAATACAATTCAAGAGATACAAAAGCGGTAACAATTCAAAATAAATGGAATCCAACAATAGTAAAACGCTCATCAGCACAACAACAAAGAAAAAAGACCACGTCGTACGACTGGAAGCAAGCTTCTTACCACAAACCACGCCTGCACATTTACAAACTAGCTATGCACACATAGAAACATATACATGCATACTAACATATATATATATATATATATATATATATATATGTATACATATACACATACATGCACACGCGCGCGCACACATATACATACACGCGCGCGCGCACACACACACACACACACGCACATACACACACACACACACACACACACACACATATATATATATGTATATGCTATCGAACAGACGGAAAAAACACTCGTGACCCTTTCAAACTTGAACGGTAGCAACTATTTAAATGTACGTCTTTTTAGTTACGTATTGCTCTTCGGAAAGGAAAAGAATGATTGATCTGATTGCAGTTGTTATTCTATTTAGAATCATCCTTTGAGAGGTGAAAGAAGACGTGTTTGCAATTTGTCAGTGAAAATATTTATATATTTATACTGTAGAGATATGTATTCATGATATATCGCCGCTACTTTGTGCGCAGTTTAGTTTTGAATTGAAATATCTTCCGGAGAAACAAGTTAAAATTTATGGAAATTGGAAATTCGAATTCTGTGATACTATATTAGAATGGCTTATAAAACCAATAGATTTTTGTGGTTGTTTGGTCAGTTGGAGGCGATGTTGATTTTAAATAAAATCGAAGCTAGTGACAGTGGAATGTTTCTCTTTCCTTTCATATTATCATCCTGTTCCAATGACAACGTGGCAAGATCAATTTTCGCTCATATCTCTTAATTTTTTTTCTTCTTTTTCGAAGATGAGAGCCAGATTTAACGCATCTCTAATATTAGCTGTGATTACCAAAATTGCGCCATTGCACTTAATGGCTTTAGAAACTTGGTTTTTATTCTTTGGTAGGGAGCAATGTTGACTGTTAGCTATTTGATCGATATAACTCAAAGTATTCTGTTTGTATGTTTTATGCCAATTATTCCGCTACTTTCACCGAGTTTTTCCTGAGATACGCAATCAGTTGAGTCACGTTTGTGATTATTATATCTTGCTGCTACTTCTGACTCGGTAAGAGAAGACTGAACCTGAGTTTACAAATAATAAATGCCCATGCAACAAGAAATTTCTTTTCCACCAAACACGAATGCATTTTGTTTTATTAAGTTCAACGCTAATATTATTCTTTATTCATTAAGTTCAACAGAACTGTATTATTACACGTTCGTTCTTCGCCATCAAAGTGACACTGGGGTAAAATATAAAAAGCCTATTATACCCATCATGACTACCTGTCTGATATGTGTACACCAGGCACATGCATTACAACTATATGTGCGCGACATGGTGATCTCATATCAAGATAAACAGCGCATGACCTCGCACGTGGGGCCCAGTTAGAATTTTCTTCAGGTTGAGTAGCCCATCCCGGTCAAAAGGTCCCTGAATAAGGTTTGTTTAAGGATGTTGTGCAAAACACCCATGTTTCCAAAGGTGTATTATTGAAACCCCAAAGAATTCCTCTCAACACATGGCTATGGTGCTCCCCCATTACTTCTACTAATGATCAGAGATGCACATATCGTCAGCCACCAAGGGACATGCTCAACTGGTTAATGTCAAACAACTGACAAGCAAATCTGTGGTATTAAGCAGAATAGTTGCTGTAGCCAATCTTTTATACCAAGACAAAACAATGTACACGATAAGACAAACCAATGTACATGATACGACAGAAAAATGTACATGATATTATTATTATTATTCAGTAGTTTTATTTTTATAACGTGCTTTCACTTCACTACCGATCGCAGCTCTGTGTGCCTTGGGTATGTGCTGTGGTTTGCTGTGATGCTCTTATGGTTACTGTATTGAAAGTGTTTTGTGTAGGATGTGTGCTGTGCCCAGTATTGCAATTTTCTGTATGTTATATACATTTGTAAGTCCTGGTGTTTTTGTTATGTATTTGTCTGAATACTTTTTTTTATCATACCTAATGCGCCTACTATGATAGGAATTGTTTCTGTTTTTAGATTCCACGTTCGAGTCACATCTGTTTCCAGGTCTTTGTATTTTGAAAATGTCTCCATTTCTTTTAGACAAACATTGTCATCTGCTGGTATTGATACATCAATTAGAAAGCATTTTTTTCTTCGTGATCTCTGACAACTATATCTGGTCTATTGGCCTTATTTTTTCTATCTGTGTGTATTGGCATATCCCAGAGTATGGTTGCTTTCTCGTTTTCTGTGACCTTTTCTTGCGTGTGCCTATACCATCTTTTTTCTGTTGTTAT
The DNA here is from genome assembly GCF_001194135.2 of Octopus bimaculoides. Classification (NCBI taxonomy): domain Eukaryota; kingdom Metazoa; phylum Mollusca; class Cephalopoda; order Octopoda; family Octopodidae; genus Octopus; species Octopus bimaculoides. Next base: position 12,611,683 of record NC_068981.1, read on the forward strand.
TCCATAGTGTTGGCATAGCTTCCAGCGTATGTAGTTCCCATGATATTATTATTATTGTTATTGTTATTATTATTATTATTATTATTATTATTATTATTATTATTATTATTATTGTTGCTGTTGTTGTTGTTGTTGTTGTTGTTGTTGTTGTTGTTGGTGTTGTTGTTAATGATAATATAGGCAAACTTGAAAAGAGGAAAATTAATAAAGCAACAAGTCAAAACTATATTGCTGTATAAGATAATGAAACAGAGATAAAAGAATTTCACGAAAACTGACTTACGAACATTTAGTAATTAAAGAACTAGACATTGCACCACAGAAACTCAAGAAAATAAAATATTACGAAGTAAGAATACAGACGCTTTGGTAAATACTTATAAGAGGACTTAATGACAAAAAGAAAGTAACAGGTATGAATACACAAGTTGGTCAAACAATAAGTGGCATTGATAATATTCTCAACTCTGTGCTAAGTGAATAAGCAAGACTAGACAGGAAAACAAACAAAATAAGTGTTAATATTGGATGCAGCTAGATTATGCCATACGACGCAGTGAGTCTGTATTTACCATGGATAGAGATGTAGAGGCCTTTTGCAATAAAATATACTGAAATACTTCTTCTAAGAATATAAATATACTCAGTAAAGGATGAAAGGAAAATGTTAATAAATACAGGCAACGAACTATAAATAAAGTTTGGGAACAGAACTTGCAGGTTAATCTGGGAGAGAGGTGGCGCAGGAAACGCGTACTAAATTGTCCAGAATGTTCTCTATAAAAGATAGAAATAAAAAAAAAGAAAAGAAATTAAAATGATGGACAGAAAAATAAAAAGCTGCTATTGAGACAGAAAAGTATTGTATTCATCTTAGAGCAAAAGCTTCGGTTCGATATGAAAAGCTTAATTAAAACGGACAAAACTCAACATCATTGACCAAAAGAACAATAGCAAAATCAACGATATTAACAGCAATAATATAATAATTGCTTCAAAGTTGGGCACGAGCCAGCAATTTTGAGAGGAGGGGTTTAGTTAATAACATCGATCCGATCCCACTTCTTGACCGTTTCTTATTTTATCGACATGGACAGGATGAAAGGCAAAGCTGATCTCTGAGGAATTTCAACTGAGAAAGTCAAGAGGCAGAAGTAATGGCGCGAACGACTATGCCACATTACCACATTAACAACATCAACAACAACAACAACAACAACAACAACAACAACAACAACGACAACAACAATAATAATAATGATAATAATATGCAGTTATCATCGTACTAATGAATCCCAAGCGTCTTCCTGCGTCAGAACTTGATTCTATTTCATCAAAGTTTCACATATATCGCCATTTAACATATATTCACATGAAATAAAGAAAATGGCATTACTTTTTGACTCACCCTCGTATCACGTATTTATGACACAACATGACCTTTACAAGAAACTGTACAATACAAATACGTATATACGTATTTATTTACGTGAAATAATGTATTTGTATACTTACTTAGGCATTAGTTAATAATCTGGGAAATATCGGAAGCGAGCTGGCAGAAACGTTAGCACGTCGGGCGAAATGCTTACCGGTATTTCATCTGCCTTAACGTTCTGATTTCAAATTCCACCGAGGTTGACTTTGCCTTTCACGGTCGATAAATTAAGTACCAGTTGCGTACTGGGGTCTATCTCATCAACTGGCCCCTTCCCCTCCAAATTTCGTGCCAAATTTCGTGCCTAGAGAAGGAAAGGAAAGGATATCTGGGAGACATGGAAAGCAGTGAGGTAGTAGAATTGTAAACACCACGGAGAAATGCTCAGCGGCATTTCGTCCGTCTTTACGTTAAGATCGCTTTGTGCCGATCTTGATTTGGCCTTTCATACGGTCAGGGGATCGAAAAAAAGAGTACAAGTTGAAGAACACTTTGTCGATTTAATCTACTTAACACTTTCCCCAAATTTGCCAGCCAGATGCAAAAATTTGAAATTAATATCTAAGAGAAATATATTAACACATATACACAAGTTAAAACGATCTGTTTAAACAAATACATTCACAGCCATATGCATATGCAAACATCCTCGAGCACATATAAACACACGTCCACGAAGACATACACAGTTACGAAATATAAAATTAATTCACACAGAACTTTATCAGCCTTTAAATCCTTTTCCTTAACATTCTATGTAGTATTTTTGTATATGCACTCACCATTTTTTTCATCTTTTCTTTTCGTTTCTTTCTATGGCATTCTTCTGGAAATAAATGAATTGATGTTTGCAAAATAATCACTTTACCTTTTACGGTAATTATATTTCGGCATCACACCTTAGTTCTATTGTCAAACTTGGTAGGTATGTCACACATTAATTTGGCCACAAGCCACAATGTAGATACGTATTTATATGCTACATATATATACGAATGTATATACATGTGTGTGTGTGTGTGTGTGTGTGTGTGTGTGTGTGTGTGTGTGTGAGTGAGTCTGTGTAAGCGAGGGTATTTGTGTGTGAGTGTGAAATAGCTGTATCACTTTTAAATTCTCACGTTGAAGCACTAATATGATGTCCTCTGGACCTTCTTCAACATATCATAACAAACACGGATTTGACAATCATCGTCTAATTTTTATCTCTCATTTCATATCTCTGTCTTTAAACTTGAGGTCTTTATCTTTTCACTTGTATTGCTAAATTCATAACTCCTGTTACAAATTTAAACATCAGCGATATTGGGCTTTATTTGAATTACTTCTTTTCTATAACACCTTACTGTAGATCTTGTCGACTCCTTGCAAACATAAGGACGCAGGAAATGTGTCAAAGCCGACAGGAAGCGGGGCAGCTTCCTAGCTCCTAACCAATAGTTGTATTATTCCATTCAGGAGACTGTCACATTAAGTTGACAGCACACGACTATCTTGCTGTACATTGAAGTTTGTAGTGTTGTTCTTCACTTCCATTCCTTCCTTTCATATGTTCTAGGACACTCTTTCAGTAACATCATTTAATTTTGGTAATACTGGTTTCAATAATAGTAATGCTGGTTTCAGATTTTGGCACAAGGCCAACAATTCCGGATTTGGAGGGTTGTAGCAAGTAAATTAAGTCAATTACATTGACCCCAGTGTCCAAATGAGGATGATCTCAGTGCTTAATTTATCGAACCCCAGTTGCTGAAAGCAAAGTGGACATCGGCTAAATTTGAATTCAGAACGTACAGAGAGATGAAATGCCGCAAAACATATTGTCCGGCGTGCTAATTGTTCTGCTAACGCACCGTCTAAAGTTTCTAATAAAATATTACTGTAAGCATAGATAAAAGTGTTTTCTTTTAGTTTTGAATTCTTCTCTTTCTTCTCTTGTGACATTAATTAGGTTTCTTTTCCTTAGCACCAATTCTTCAAGCTTCTCTGTTGTAACATTAAAGCAGTTCTTTATTTGTATCACGTTCCGTTCTCACTGTTAGTGGAGTAGGCATTTTACACACGAATATATATATATATATATATATATATATATACGTATATATATATTCTCTGATTTAAAGCGATATTTATATAAAAATTTGACTGAAAAATGATGAGCTAACAATCGAACCCACATATCAACAATTACACGGCTACATGCTCATCCTATTGGGCCAAATGCTCAGCCATCAGTTATATAATTAATACATCTAATACTATATATAATATCTTTATTCTTTTATTTGTTTCATTCATTTCACTGAGGCCATGCTGGAGCACCGGCTATAGTTGAATAAATCGACCCCAGGACTTATTGTTTGTAAGCCTAGTGCTTATTGTATCGTTTTCTTTTGACAAAACGCTAGGTTTCGGGGACATAAACACACCAACATCGGTTGTCAAGTGATGTGTGTAGGGGGGGAGGGCAAACACAAACGTATACATATACATATATATATATATATATATATATATAAATTCGACGGGCTTCTTTCAGTTTCCATCTACCGAAGGCTTTGATCCACCCGAGGCTATAGTAGAAGACACTTGCCAAAGTTGCCACGCAGAGGGACTACCACACAATAAACAAAACAGGGGGCTTTGAATGTTACAAGACAAAGCAACTATGGAAGTCTATTAGTGAAACAATAACTACCATGATATATCATAATAATAATATTAAGACCCATGGAAACATCTTTTCCAGCTGCCTATCGACGCATAGTCTGTGTCCGTATAGTGTTTGCAAGGGAGGCTATTGCTCCCATCTCCATCTTTGAGTGATACTCACAGACCATGGTTTCTGGGTGGCTACCCGTCCTCAGTGTGAGATAATCACTGGCTGTTTCTCCACTCGCAACAGCTATATATCCTTTAAGCGACGCACAGACGCTGATCTCGTATAGAGAAAAACAACATGTTTAAATCTCTCAGCGAGACACATACAGTGACAGTACCGAATAGTAAAGTTTATTTGCCAACAGAATGTGGCGGTCCGATAAAGGACGAGGTTACTGTTGTTTTAGCCCCAGGAAAACTTTTCCAGCTGGCTATCGACACACAGCCTGCATCCGTGTAGTCTTTGCAAGGGAGGTCATAGCTCCCATGTCCAGCCTTACGAGATACAGACCGTGATTTATGGGAGGTTACTAGTCCTCAGTGTAAGACACCCACTGACAGTTATTGTAAGATTTCTCCACTCGCAGACACTATATATACTTTAAGCGACACACAGCTCATCATTTTTCAGTCAATTTGTTTATATATAAATGTCGCTTGAAATCGGAGAATATACATATTATTATTATCATATAACATTATAGTTACTATTGTACTAATAGTTTTCCATAGTTGCTTTCACCCCGTAACTTTCGAAATCTTCTCGTTCGTTTATAAATATTCTTTTCTACTCTAGGGACAAGGCCCGAAATTTTGGATGAACTTTATGGGTGAGCGTTTGGCCCTATCTGATGCATGTGTAGCTATGTAATTGCTGGTATATGGGTTTGATTCTGGCTCGGGTTAGCTCAGCAATGTTCAGTCAATTTGTTTTGTATATAAATATCGCTTTGAATCGGAGAATAAATATATTATTATTATGATATATCAGTATATTTGTTATTGTAATAACAGACTTCCATAGTCGTTTTCTCTCTGCAACTCTCAATGACTTCTGGTTTGTTTATAAATATTATCTGTGTGTGTATATATAAACATGTTCCGGGCGCACGCACATACGCACATATTGGCTTTCGAATTGAGTAGAATTTCATTTGTAGTTTTATAGTTTTTTTTTTCTCTCTTAGCTCCTTGAGTATATGTCATCGTAGAAACCCATCACCTATACATTCTGGCATGACGAAATACAAGTAGTTTTTTTTAATATATCCCTGATGTTTACAACGAATTAATCAAATGTAAGGGATACGTCTGAGGGAAGCAGCCTGCTACAGCATTCTTAGGCATTTTCATGCAGCACTTCACTAGGAAGGTACTGCTTCAAGGATATTTTTAAAATGGCGAATATGATTTGTTCTCATTTTCTGACGGAAGAACCCGGATGTTGTGAGATTCACTGACTGAGCCTACATAGCGGTGATGCTATCAACACACACACATAGACATATTCTTTTATATGTTTGCTTTATGTTTCTTTTACTTGTTTCAGCTATTTGAATGCTGCCATGGTGGAACACCAGATTTAGTCGAAGAACTCGACCGCAGGACTTATGCTTTGTAAACCAAGTACTTATTCTCTCGGTTACTTTTGACAAACGGCTAAGTTACGAAAGCGTACACCAATATCGGCTGTTAAGCGATGGTGACGGGACAAACACAGACACACAAACATACACACATACACGCGTTTATACGTATGTATATATGCTCTTTTACTCTTTTACTTGTTTCAGTCATTTGACTGCGGCCATGCTGGAGCACCGCCTTTAGTCGAGCAAATCGACCCCGGGACTTATTTTTTGTAAGCCTAGTACTTATTGTATCGGTCTCTTTTTGCCGAACCGCTAATTGACGGGGACGTAAACACACCAGCATCGGTTGTCAAGTAATGCTAGGAGAGCAGACACAGACACACAAACAAACACACACACACACACACACACATACATATATATATATGCATATATACGACGGGCTTCTTTCAGTTTCCGTCTACCAAATCGACTCACAAGGCTTTGGTCGGTCCGAGGCTATGGTAGAAGACACTTGCCCAAGATGCCACGCAGTGGGAATGAACCCGGAACCATGTGGTTGGTAAGCAAGCTACTTACCACACATCCACTCCTGCACGACTCACAAGGCTTTGGTTGGCCCGAGGATATAGTAGAAACACTTCCCCAAGGTACTACGTGGTTGAAAAGCAAGCTTCTTTCCATACAGCCACGCCTATATCTATCTCTTTATCTATCTATCTATCTATCTATCTATCTATCTATCTATCTATCTATATATCTATCTATCTCTATATCCATCTCTCTCTCTCTCTCTCTCTCTCTCTCTCTCTGTATATATATATATATATATATATATATATATATATATGTGTGTGTGTGTGTGTGTGTGTGTGTGTGTAAATATACATACACACATATATATACATGTAAATATATATGTAAATATATATACATATATGTAATATATGGAAATACACACCCCCATAT
>NC_068981.1:12618468-12619837 GCF_001194135.2 Octopus bimaculoides
ATATATATATATATATATATATATATATATATACATACATACATACATACATATATGCATGTATGTAAATACAGAGTGTCCCTAAAAATGTATACGTACTTTAAATAATTGTAAAGTAGGTGTTTACTAAAATACATTTGAGTTTCAAAATTTAATAGAATCTACAGACATAATTTTATATTGTTTTGTCAACGCCTGTTTTCAAACTGAAGTCCTTTCTGGTCCAGGCGCTGCTGACAACGCGAAGCAATGGAGTCGCAAACATCATGAAGCAATTCATTTCGTATTTGTGTACACTCTCGTTCAATGGCTGCTTTCAAATCAGCGACTGTTGCAGGTTTCATAGCGTAGACATTGTCTTTTAAGTATCTCCATGAAAAAAGTCTAAAGGTGTGTAGTCTGGTGAGCGCGAAGTGTATTCAGCGAAACTTCTTCGTCCAATCCATCTGTTTGGCAAGATTTTATCAAGAAGGGATCTAACATCGTGATGGAGATGCCCATCTTGCTGAAAATAAAGCTCCTCATCATCAAAGTCTCTGATGCTTGGCATGACAGAGCAGTCTGAGTAGCGTCAAAAAATAATGGTCTAATTAATCGTCTTGATGATAAGCCACACCACACTGTAACTCTTGGTAAATTAACATAGTGATCCGCTATAACATGCGGATCTCAGATCACCAGTAGGTGCAATTGTGAATATTAATTGAACCATTTAATTTGAATGTGGCGTCATAACTCGACACAACCTATGTTGGAAGGTGTACATCGTCTACAAAACATGCCAAGTACCATTCGCAATACTGCATTTCTCGGTCTGGATGATCGTCATTAATAGCATGGACTTATCTTAGAACGTAACGTTTCCATTGACGATGCTTCAAAATTCCTTGGACAGACGACTTTGAAATACCTACATCATGATTCGCTTGCTGCACAGATTTACTTGGACTTTGGTGATACGTTTCCAGCACTCCTTCTTTGTTGGGGTTGTCAATCTTCGTGGTCTTCCGGGACGCTTCTCGCGGGCATCCTAAACAGTGCCATCGGCTTCAAACTTATCTATAATTTGAGTGATGTCAAGTCTCATTGGTTGATCTGTTTCAAACTCCCTCCTAAAGTGTTTTTGCATTTCAGGTGCGTTTTCACACTTCCAGTAGTATTTTAGAATATGATAACGACAGTACTTTTGACGTGAGGGTGGGAGGGGTTTTTCTATATTGGTTTTTCTATATTGGTTTTTCTATATTTGTTTTTCTATATTTCAAGGCCGACAAGAAGCGGTGCTGCTTCCTAGGGCTAAATAGCAGTAGTATTATTCCCTTCATTCTCTTCCTGGAACTGTCACATTAAGTTGACAGCACACAACTAC
>NC_068981.1:12620413-12626203 GCF_001194135.2 Octopus bimaculoides
GGGTTCACATACGGGTAACAAAAGATTTCCGGTAATGGACATGAGTTAGAACATTAATAAACGTCTAAAGAACACATATATAGTGCGTTTGTTTATTTAATAAAAAAAAATAAATAATAATAATAACAATAATGATAATAATAATAATAATAATAATAATAATAATAATAATAATAATAATAATAATAAAAATAATAATAATAATAATAATAATAATAATAATAATGACCGTCCGAAAATGCAACAATATATCATAGATGTGCATCAGTTCATTCTATACAACCTCAGGCGTCTTATTCTTGCCGCAAAGAAATTTCTTAATAATTTAGAATAAGATGATATACTATAACCACATGGATCCGGGTTCAGTCCCACTGCGTGGCAACTTGGGCAAGTGTCTTCTACTATAGCCTCGGGCCGACCAAAGACTTGTGAGTGAATTTGGTAGACGGAAACTGAAAGAAGCTCGTCGTATATATGTATATATATGTGCGTGTTTGTGTGTCTGTGTTTGTCCCCCCAACATCTCTTGACAACCGAGCTGGTGTGTTTACGTCCCCGTAACTTAGCGGTTCGGCAAAAGAGACCGATAGAATAAGTACAAGGCTTACAAAGAATAAGTCCTGGCGTCGATTTGCTCGACTAAAGCCGGTGCTCCAGAATGGCCGTAGTCAAATGACTGAAACAAGTAAAAGAGTATAATATGGTCATTCAGAAAACCTAGTATAATGTAGTATGCCTTATTGCGATTTGTGTTCTACTGGGGAACAAGTTTGTGTTGCACTTACAAAAAAAAAAGAAAGAAAAAAAAACAATCGTTTTATTTGTCTTGATGCATGTGAACTCATATTCAGGTAATTTTAGTTTTACAGTTTAAACTTGAAATTCATAATGTTCTCGTCTGCTTTGTTAAATGTCCGCTAAAATAGCAAATTTGTATTTAGAATATAGTCATTGTTAAATCACTCTACGAAGCATAATATAGATATATAGAGAAACGAATACCCTCAACCTCGACGTAACTATTCATTATTCATTTTTCAAATTTCGTTATTTACTTTTCAATTTTCATCGACTGTTGAATTTCAGCCTCAAGTAACCTCTACGTTCCAAACGAACATAACTCATAGACCAAGAACTTATACATTCATAACCAATATTTATAGAAATTTCTCCCCTTTTAAAGCATTTTCTACGCCATGAAATTTTAATTTGCTTCCACATTCTGATAGTAAGCCAAATTTATAAATTATTTTCACACATTGTAACCTTGTTCATAAATAAAAAATCTGCAAAATTGTTTTACGCATTATAGAGACCACACACGCACAAATGTACTCTCGCACAAAATGTATAACTCTTTCGAAAATCTCTCAGTACCTTCATCTAATATATATCTTCTTTAATCGAGTATCTATCTATCTATCTATCTATCTATCTATCTATCTATCTATCTATCTATCTGTCTATCTATTTGTCTGTCTGTCAGTCTTTATATATTTGTGCAGTGGGATGTTATGTAAGCATACGTGTGTATTCTCTGTGTGATCTTGTATTCACTGATTGGGTCACTGTCAGACTGGGGCAAATCGGCCCCAGTACCTATTCATTGTTGTTTGCTTTTGAAATCTTCTATTTTATTGATTTATTTTCTCTTTTGTGTTATTTTTTTTAACCGCTAATTTAGGGGGAGGCGTTAAGAAACCAGCACACGTTCTAAAGCGGTATGGGCACAATGAAGTTATTGTTTCTCATTGTGTCGCTCCCGCTTAGCGCAAGTTATTCACTTTTATTACAAACCAGCTGTAATTCAGAAATCTAGTGTCGGAGGTAAAGTATATCTTCATTTTGCTAAATGCCTTTACATAACTTCAAATTCCATTTTCTCTCATAGCTGTTGTATCTTTCACACAATCACACATACACACGTATACAACTATGCATATTGGTGCAGGCGTGGCTATGTACAAGTAGCTTGCTCCCAAACCATATAATTCATGGTTCCGTCACACTGCATGGCATCTTGAGTAAGTATCTTTTATTATAGCCTCAGGCTATATATTTGTGTGATGTGTGTGTGTGTGTGTGTGTGTGTGTGTGTGTGTGTGTGTGCGTGTGTGCGCGTGTGTATGTGTATGTATGCGTGTGTGTATACGAATGTGGTGTGAATATCTGTGTTTTTACACACCACCACTTGATAAACGCTTGGTTAATGTATGTTCCCCTTAAATTAGGGATTCACCGATAGTGAGGATAGTGTACGTAAAATACTTTAAAAAATATAAACAGTGGAGTCAATTCTTTTGATGAAAATTCTTCTGGACAGTGCTCCAGCATGGTCGCAGTCTAATGATTACAACAAGTATCGGTAAAAGATACGATAAAGCAACTACATTGTCAATGGTTTCCATACATAAAACAGCTGAGCCTGTCCCATATCACGTATCAAAGACATAAGTGCGGAATATTTCATGAAATATCCTCTTGAACTGGATGGAGAAGGAATGAATGAGGAAATAGATGAATCGGCTTTTGTCCGACGAAAGATTAATGCCGGTCAGTAAGTGCAAACTCAATGGGTTTTCGGTGGGATTGAATTAGGGCAAGGAAGAAAGTGCCTTTTGGTTGCAGTTCAAGATAGATCAACTGAAACGTTATTACGAATAATTCAACAACATATACGCCCTGGAACAATAATAATATCCGATTTATGGAAGGCTTATAAGACCATTTCAAACCTTGGTTATAATCACCTCACTGTCAATCACGCAGTTAATTTCGTCGATCCTGATTCACATGCTTCAAACAATCATGTAAAGGCAAAATGGAACAGTGCCAAAAGACGGAATAAAAGTGAAATTGGAACAGCAAGAACATGTCTTAATAATTACTTAGTTGAAGTCATGTGGCGATATTAATTTAATGATTATCTGTTCCAGAATCTTTTGATTGGTGTGAGAGATGTTTATAATCTCTATTTAAAAAAATAAATAATATATGTCTTGTCAGTATTTTTGTTTTAATTTTCATTTTTTATTAAATATATTTTAGCAGTCATGCTTAAGTCTTTGTTTTTTTTAAATACATTTTAGCTGTCTTCCTTAAAGAAAAAAAAAGCGCCTTCGTTTCTTATTAAATATATTTTATCTGTCATTGTTAGCACTAAATATAAAGAAATAAAATTTATAATTTTTTAAAAAAACGAAGCTAAATCATATTTAAGCTGTCGTGCTTAAACGAAACTAAGCTATATTTAAGATAAAAACAAAAGTAAATCATATTTAAGCTGTCACGCTTAATCGAAAAAGCGCCCCTATTCTGAGTTACTTGAAAGGTGATATTCCTTTCCCTTTCTTTTATTTGTTGATACCCTTGTTTAATACCAATGCGTTGTTTCACTTGAAGGATGCTTCTTTACCCATCCGTTATAATATTTCAGCTGTTGTTCAATATTTCAAATACGTTTTAGCATTATCGTTCGAACTTTTTTTAAACAATCACATATGATTCATTACCCAAAAACCAACCTTTACATAAGAGTTATACTTTCACTAGCGAAAACTATACGTATCTTTCAGAAATCTCCATACTAACTCAACTTTATGCAGCATTCCCTGTTAGTTTATGCACAGGCTATGCGGGAAGACAGAATAAAGGGACTTTTGTTAGCTTATCTCTCCGAAAAAATAGCTCCCTTTGCTGTTGAATAAAATAAACTCGCAGAGCGGAAGTTTCAACGTCTTCTTTCAATTTCATTACACCATTTATGTGGCTGTTTCAGACAGGAAATTTCGCTTTCGTGTAAAACAACTATATTTTGTAGTCATTATTCATAATCTATTCCCAAAATACTTCAAAAGATCAACTTTATATTGCTTGTCCTATGCCCTATGATAATTAAAGTGCAGTGACCTCTTCAATTTCATTTTCCCTTCCTAGGTTAATCAGAAACGTAATACTCATAAACCTTCTCAGTAATTCAATTATTTGGTGAAAAAATACTACCAAAGTAACTTAGACCGTCGAAAGAACGGGTGCGCTTGCTAGTATTGATATAACAGAAGAAAAGAAAATGGAGATTGGGAAGATAATTGTTTATTATTAACAGCAAGTTAATCATCTTCACTTACATCTGTTTCAATTAATACTCAGTAAATGTTAAGTAAATATTAAATTTATATTTATATGACCCTCGTGGCGTTCGATTATAAATAATTAATCAATATGCATTGTGTACAGGACATCACCAGCGAGTGAAAAATTCGAAAACACACGAGAGATAAGTACAAGATAAAATACAAGGGAAACTCTAACTCTCCATGAATTTTATATTTTAAAAATTTCTGGATGCTGCTGGTTTAAGAAGTTTTCTTTTCTTGTCGTTAAAAGCACGATATAGGAGTAATAAAAATTCCGACAACTGACGAGGAGTTATCTTCTTTTTTATGTATGTCTCTGGTATATTTTCCAGTACTTACTGCTCGTGTGTTTACGCAGTTTCACTCGTTGGTGATGCCCTGTACACAATGTGTATTTTTTATTCATATATAATCTAACGCAACACAGCCTTGACCACCGTAATTTCTTATATTCATATATAATTTCTGCGACTACACACTGTTTTCTGTCTTTCTCTCTATCCCACTAAAACTTTCTTTGCTATCTCCATTCTGTCGTTCTTCCACTCCCTACTGTCTATCGTACCTTCTCCCTTCTCCTCACGCCTTTTGTTTCTTTCCCTCATCCTCTCTCTTGTCCCCCTTCCCCTCTGTCTCTGTTATTGACACGTGACTACAGGTCATTTTTTTGCTCCTGTTTTTACTGGACTAGACGTTGACCGGGCTGGATGCCATGTCTCTGGGCTCCCGACATTTTTCTTCTACTATTTTGTTTTCTCCTAATTATTCTATTCTACTATTTTCTCCTACTACATATTTCTCTTCTAATTATCCTATTTCCTTGAAAAATTTCTCCTACGCGTTGTTTTACTCATTACAATTGGTCTTGACCTAACGGCCCTCAATATTCGTCTCCGTAGATTGTTTACTCTGTACATCCACTCTGTCGTTGTTTGTTCCTTCGAAGATCTAACTCTCTATGAATTTTATATTTTTAAAATTTCCTGATGATGCTGTATTTTTGTCATTAAAAGCACGATATAGGAGTAATAAAAAGTCCGACAACTGATGAGGAGTTATATTCTTTTGGTATTTTGTCCCGGAATTATCATTCATTACGTGTTTACGTATCTTTTACTCGTTGGTGATGTCCTGTACTTATTGTGTATGATTTTGGTATTTTGTCCTGTACTTATCTCACGTGTATTTACGTATTTCGCATTCGTTGGTGATGCCCTGTACATAATGTTTATTAAATATACATATTACTTAAAGAAATTCCAACCTTATCTGATTTTCACTTTTTACTTACAGTCTTATAATAATATAATATAAGATAATGTAATGTAATGAGAAGATAGATTATTAAATGCGTATTCTGATTGAACTAGTACTTGCATGCATTAAACTATACAATGTACAGGTTCATATAGTAGTGGTGATCGTTATGTCTTACAATTTACAAATATAAATTGTAAATTGTTAAACGCAATAGTCATCACTACTATATGAACCTGAAGATTGCATAGTTTAATGCATGAAAGTATTAGTTCAGTCAGAATAAACATTTAATATTCTATCATTTCATTATATTATATTATCTTATATTATATTATTATTATTATAAAATTGTAAATAAGACGTGAAAATCAAAGTTGGAATTTCATTGAGT
>NC_068981.1:12626213-12627322 GCF_001194135.2 Octopus bimaculoides
ACACACACACACACACACACACACACACACACACACACACACACACACACACACACACACATATATATATATATATACTGCTAATGTCAGCTGTGAATAAATTTTCAAACTGATATCATCAGCAGAGACATACGTGGATCGCAGGCACAATAACATTATATAGCTATGAATTATAAATTTGCACGAAGAGTGATGATACTCAAAAATAATTCACCTGCTAGAAATAAGAGCTAAAGTCTTAAATTAATCCACCGTACAGCACCAAGATAGCAGAGAAAAGCAGTATTGAAGGAAAACGGAAAGAATTAATATATTTAACACCACAAAATAAAAGTATTACGCAGTTTAGGACATACACATTCCCGGGATTCGGTTTTTTGATATTTAATCCTTGAGCTTCTTCAGTGTGAGCTACCCAGTAAGAATTCATGACCGTCACGCTAAACTCTGACAGTACAAAAATAGAGCATATTGTGCAGAATAATTATAAGCAAAACATTCAATCACTAAGATTTGAAATAAGATGTCTCTACTGTTAACATCATCTGTGGATAAATTTTAAAATTGATGATATCACCTGCAGAGACATAAACAGATCGCAGGCACAATAGCATTATATAGCTATATATTATAAATTTGCACGAAACGTAATGATGCTTAAAAAGCATTCACCTTCTAGAAGTAAGGGCTAATGCCTTAAATTAATCCAGCGTACCAGACCAAGATAGCAGAGAAAAACAGTATGCCAGTAAAACGGAAAGAATTTATACATTTAACAACATATTCGTTCAAATTTCATCAATTTTAATATTTATCCACAGATGCTATTAATAGTAGAGAATCTTATTTCAAATCTGTCAGAGTTTAACTGACGGTCGTGAATTCTTACTGAAGGCCGAAACTCGAGTATGTCGATGTCCTAAACTGCATAATATTTCATTCTTTGCTGTTAAATGTATTAATTCCTTCCGTTTTCCTTGCATACTGCTTTTCTCTGATATCTTGGTGCTGTACGGTGGATTAATTTAAGATTTTAGCTCTTATTTCTAGCATGTAAATGTTTTTCAAGCAACATTACGTTTCGTGCAAATTTATATATATATATATAT
>NC_068981.1:12628199-12645374 GCF_001194135.2 Octopus bimaculoides
TATATATATATATATATATATGCATATATGAGTACAGAACGTCACAATCTGTGTAAACAAAATGAAGTACGAAAACAACTGAGTTAAATACGCTAACAAGTAGAGAAAAATGGAAAACAGGACAAGTAAACACAGAGAACGACCCTTCATGAGTTGTCGGCTGTTTATCTGCTCCTCATTTCGAGCATTCAACGACTGTAGGAGTCTTCAAAGATAGTTACTCCGATAAATTCCAAAATAAAATTTGGGATTTATGGAGCGTCAAATTTGGAAGAAAAGCAGGACAGTGGATACATAGAAGGAAACCGAACGAAAGTAAATATTGAGGGTCGTTAGACCAGAATGAGAGGAAAATAGTGAACGCCGGGAGAAATATATTCTTTGAAAAGAGGAAAGATAGAAGAGAGGGAAAAACCGCTTAATCTGTAGAACGTCGTGCAGGAAACGAAAGATGGTCACGTAAAGAAAAGAAAGATGGACGATGGTCACATGTGAGCAACGAGCGAGAGTAAAAGAGAAAGACGGAGAGGGAGGGAGAGACAGATAAAAAACGGTGAAGGGGGAGGAAAATGGATTTGGAGAAGCATAAGGAAGAAAATTACATAGAGTAGTGTCGTATCAAAAAATACCATGTCCAATATAAATTATAGATCTAGTGTTGGTAGAAAAAGAGCACTTGTGTTTCAGTAGCATTTCGCTGATGTACCCAAATCAAGTTATAAATTACAATTGCCATACCTGAGTGGCAAATACAGAAATTCTTAGGGCTTTCCCTTCCTTAATTCTGAATTCAAATATCTCTACCACCGACTTTTCTCTTCCTGCTAACAATTTCAATGAATATGCAGAGCTAGTGTGCAAGTATCGGCACAATTAGCATTAATAATAATTAGGGCGCTGCATTAACAGTATTGATAGTGTCGAAAATAATGTTTTATGTTATGTTGTAACTTACCTTTTGATTCTGAGGGGAAAATCTTTCCGTGATCATCTTAATACTTAGATTCCTGCTAAAATCGATAGTGTGAAGTAGCAGTTAAGTAACTGAACTTGTATACATTTTATATTCGGCGCAAATTTGCGACCCTGTGGCAATGCTAGATGCTAATATAAATCGTAATAAAAATCGTAGTAGTAGTAGTAGTAGTGATGGTGGTGGTGGTGGTCGTAGTAGTAGTATTAGTGGTGATGGTGGTGGTGGTTGTTGTTGTAGTAGTAGTAGTAGTAGTAGTAGTAGTAGTAGTAGTAGTAGAACAATTAGAAACTTACTGGAGCGTAAAATAATTAGACAATATGTAAAGCATTTATTCTATCACTACGTTACCACGTGCTTTAATTATTGATCGTTTGTGAAGTCTCGAAGATTTACAAAGTTACAAAGTCAGAAGTGTGACTATTTTCAGAATTGTAAATACGTTGAGATGAGAAACGAATATAAAATATCGAACAGAATCCTTGTCACGCGCGCCTCTTCTCTGCTCATTGTTTACGCCATTCTTAAGTGGTCATGAGCAATTCAATATATTTAGATTGGAAGGCGGCGCGCTGGCAGAAACGTTAGCGCGCCAGGCGAAATGCTTAGCGGTATTTTGCCTGCCGAGGTCGACTTTACGTTTCATCCTTCTGGAGTCGATATAAAATTTTGAGCCTTGTGCCTAGAGTAGAAAAGAATATGTTTACAAAAATTGCATTGTTATTTACGTTTAAAGCCGCTTGCTGGCGGAATCAATAAACCATCAGGAAATGCATTTCGGTTTTTCTTCGTATTGCTCGCATTCTGAGTTCAAATTTCGCCTAAGCCAACTGTAATCCTTTCAAGGACGATACAATAAAGTACCATTCGAATAATAATAATAATAATATTATTATTATTATTAATAATAACAATAATCATAATCATAATAAACGGAAGAGAAATAAACATGCATACATACATATATACATCCATGCATACATCCATGCATACATCCTTGCATACATACAAATTGTTGCACTTGTGTTTCTGAGTATTTGCTTAACTGATAGTCTAGATAATCTTAGATTTTGAGAAAAACTAACTCACACGTTACAAATACAATCTCTAAGTGAAAACGTAAAAGTCTGCAAGACGTTTCCCAAGTTTTATATGTGGCATTGTTTTCCTTATCTACATTCCAGCAATGGAGTTTTGTATCTTCATTAGAACGCAGGTCCTTCCTGGGAAGCATTCAAATAATCAAAAACAGAAAAGAAATATTCGTATGCTCATAATGCAGACATATATGCGTCCATCCATCCATCCATCCATCCATCCATCCATCCATACATACAAATATACATACAAGGGGTGTATGAAAAGTTTTGAGCCTAACCTAGAAACGTGGCTGCTAGGTAGCTGAAACAATTTTTTGTTAGTAAGTACAGTCTTTTCGGAGTATTCTTGCTCGTTTTCATGATTCTGATATTTTAATTTTTTTGTTGCAGATTTTTGAATAAACAAGTGTTGCGGTTACAAGGAAAATGGAGAAAACTCAGTGTCGTGCTGTCATAAAGTACCTTCATTTGAAAGGCATGACTCCATCAGAGATCCATGAAGATATGATGAGAACCTTAACACACAATGCTCTTTCAAATGCAACAGTCAAACGCTGGGTAAATGAATTCCAGCGTGACAGGGAGAGTGTGGAAGATGATCCAAGACCAGGGAGACCTCCAACTGCAACCACCAAGGACAACCTTGACCTTGCTCTATGTATGATAATGCAAGATCATTGAATATCATGTCGTCAGATAGCCAAGTGACTGGGCATCTCAAATGAAAGTGCAGACAACGTTGTGACAAAAGAACTTGAGTTCTCAAAGGTTTCCGCAAGGTGGGTTCCTCGCCTTTTGACTCCTGAACAGAAACGCATCAGGTGCACTTTGTTCACGACCGATCTGGAACTGTTTGAAGCCGATGAAGAGAATTTTCTTGCTCGTTTCATTACTATGGACGAAAGTTTCACCATACCAGCCTGAAACCAAAGAACAATCATAGCAGTGGAAGCACACATCTTCTCATACTCCAAAGAAGGCCAGGGTCATTCATTCAGCTGACAAGGCCATGACATCAATAGTTTCGGATTCTCAAGGTTTCTTGCTGATCGATTACCTTGAAAAGGGTCACACGTGACAGGGCTGTATTATTCTCAGCTACTGAAACGCCTGCAAGAAGCAATCAAAGTAAAAAGGCTAGGAATGCTCACTAGAGGAGACCTTTTTCATCACGACAATGCTACAGCCCACAGATCAGTGGTTGCCATGGCAACAATTAATGATTTTTGATACGACCTTGTTCCCCATCCGCCTTATTGGCTAGACTTAGCCCCTTCTGACTTTCATCTATTCCCCAAAATGAAACAAGCCCTGGCTAGTGGCCATTTTGCCAGTAACAATGACGCTATAATCACTGTAGGAAGTTTCTTGGAGTCAAGAGTTCCTCTACGCCGGGATAATGGCGCTTCAGCACCGCTGGAGAAAGTGTTCAGCCATCGAGGGGGACTATGTTGAAAAATAAATCATCAGAAGTCTTGAACTATGCTTTGCATTTTTGAGGCTAAAGACTTTTCAGACACCCCCTCGTACATACATACATACATACATACATACTTACATACATACATACATACTTACATACATACATACATACTTACATACATACATACATACACACAACTGCGGTCTGGTTCTGAACTTTGAACGACATTATACCGAAGCTATTTTCTAAAACACTCTTCAGCTTCTGCAATCTGTTGAAGAAAAGAAAGAAGTATATAAATAAACATAATATCAAATACAAATTTTAAAATATATTTTGTGAATAAAATAGAGAAAATTGTTAAATAAAATATGACATTACATTAGAAATAAATAAGATTAGATGAAAACTTTAGTAAAACCATAAAACAAAGAGTGTCAGATTAAGAGCTTATTTAATATAAATACGGTTAGCATTGCTAAGTCATGCCTGAAGCACATATGGCATACCTGAATGAAATGTCATCAACAATTTTATATTAAAGACGAAACAAGAGATTGCATTTTTACATAACTTTAGCAGATTGTTAAAAATAAATGTTTAGTTCTGCATGTGAGTATACGTGCTCGCGTGAATGTCTGCACAAGAGGTATTAGAGAGAAAGAGAGAATTTGTGAATGCATGTGTATGCGTGTATGGCATGTGCGTGTGCGTGTAAGAGCGTGTGAAGGGTGTTGTGTGTGTTAGCAGAAAGAGTAAGAAAGCATTAATAGGAAGGGTAACGTATTAACATTCTATACTGAAAATGTTACTCCTACCAAGAATTTAATTGTTCTTATTTTATATAACATATATACGCTTATTGAAACACATATGTACACATACATACAAATACATGTGTCAGATTAGGCAAACAAGGGTGATTATCAATAAATACGAATACGTGAAACATATTTATGCATATATGCGTATAAGTATATATGAATAGTTAGACATACATGTATATACACATGCATGCATAAATATGTCTATGAGGAAAAGATGTCGGCAAAATGTAGTATATGTGTAATATGAAACGAAACAATGCTTCAAGTTGACCCAAGTGGAAACATGTTTAATTTCTGAAATCTTACATTGCAGGATTTGTGAAAAGTGGGGAGGTCGAAGCAGGTTGTATGTAGTACAGTCATCGGGTAGAAATAGTGATTGAGTTGGAAGCATGCAAGATAATGTGGAATTGTCCCTATTCAAACAGACAAGAAGACAGAACATAACAAAACATATCACTGTAACAGACAAGAGAAATCGAATTTGCTTATTGATTCACCCACCATAACCATTAAGTACTGTGAAAAAAGTAGGTGAACAGTTAAGAAAAATCGCAGCCTCCTTGTACATTGAGATTGCGTAGATTTGGTACATGAAATCTATAAAAATTGTACGTGTGAGGGTTGTTGCATTAGAGGCTGTGAGTAAAGGATTAGACAAATAAATAAAGGCGATTGGAATGGAATCTCCAGTATATCTTCTACAAAATATATCTACTTTTAGGACCAGGAAAAATTTTGAACATTTTGTGGTTTATAGACATCGTGTGAATATCTCAGGTCACATGGAATACTCAACTAAACACAAAAATTCTGCCAAGTCTGAGTCAAGAAGATAATAGTAATAACATTCCTTTCTGTTATAGAACACAATGCCTGAGTAGGAACTTCGAACGTGACCATATTATTGTTGCAGAACGTCCTCGTTGGCACTGAAAGAATATAAGAAAGGGAGGCATGACCAAGATGTAAATGTTGCACACTGGAATCTTTGCCAGAAATGGTGATTTAAAGCTTAAGTGAAATGATATGATCATCAGGTTGAAAGAGTGCTGGAGTCGGAGAAATGTAAGATTTTGCGGAACTTTCCTATCCAAACGGACAAGAAGTTAGACATTAATAGACAAGACATGATAAAATCATTAAAAGCAGTAAACAACCAAAGAGATTAAAGAAGATTCTCATAAATGCTAAATTATTCTCAAGAATAACGGACGCATGAGTAAAAATATGTGGTTGTCCTAACTGCGGAACAATCTTTTTGAAGGATCAGAATTTAAAGCTAGATCCAACATCACTTGCGCCTCTGAAACATTCTTTATGTAATCAGATGCTCGGGCTACCATAATAACTATATAGGGTCGACAGACAAATCGATCAGACAAAGATGTACCGTCGACAGCCAACAGATACCCACAATATCGCCAGATATATCTCAGTGAACAGATTGACAGATGTGCAGAACAAACGCTACCACAATTCCTAAACTTCCGATTACATCAATTTGCTATCTAGACCTCAGCACAAGTACGACTAAATAAAGTGACCTCATTTATCGAAATATATAACCCATATTGAAAATTAAAGATTTATCCCAACTATTGTAAGAATGAAATGTATACCAATATAAAAAATTACAGATTTACTTCCCCTTTACTAAAAAATACCTTGGCTACCAATTATCCCTCCTAGCAAATAAAATGTCTAATTTAGAATTTCATCCAAAACTCAAAATCCGAAAAGCGATAGCGAAACCGGTTATTATGTTGGAAGAAAAAAAAAATCTTATTTTGTACAATGTGTATAATACTTTATGATTCTAATATATTCTTTAGTGTTTTAAAACAAATCTGTGTTTTTCCCTCTTATTTCATTTCGTGTACACACACACACACACACACACACACACACACACACACACACACACACACACACACACACACACACACATATATGTATATAGATATATGTATGTGCTTCCTTTACATCTTTTACTTGTTTCAGTCATTTACAGTTGCCATGCTGGAGCACCGCCTTTGGGCGAACAAATCGACTGCAGGACTTACTCTTTGTAAGCGTAGTACTTATTCTGTCAGTATCCTTTACTGAACCGCTATGTTACGCTGATTTAAACACGCCAACATCGGTTGTCCATGGATGGCATGTACAAACACATAACTTCTGATCTTCATTCATTGGAAGTGTTATCATGTACATGTTTTGTTGGTTAGTGTAAGAGATGTGTTACAGAAAATATTCTAATCAATACCACAGAAGACTTGCTTGTCAGTTGTTTGACCATAACCAGTTCAGCATGTCCTTTGGTGGCTGACGATTTGTGCATCTCTGGCCACGGGCGGAACTAGTGGGAGAACATCATAGCCATGCGTTGAGAAAAATTCTTTGGAGTCTGGACAATTCACCTCTGTAAACATGGGGGATTTATTCAACATTCTTTAACAAACCTTATTCAGTGACCTTTTTAACGGGATGGGCAATTCAACCTGAAGAAAATCGTAACTGGGCCCCGCGTGCAAGATCATGCGCTCGTTATTGTTATATGAGATCACCATGTTGCGCACATATGGTTATGATGTATGTGCCTTGTGTACACGCGTATCAGACGGGTAGCCATGATGGTTATATTGGGCTTCGTATAATTGTATCCCAGTGCTCTCGCTAAAAAAAAAATGTTTCTTTTTCTTTTATTAGCCATGGGTCATGGATGAAGGGGACATCACAAGGACTACCAACAGTTTGTGAGAGTCTTTACATGAAAGATGAAGAGAAAGAAATGGAAAACACAGTGAAATGTGATAAAGGTATACATAGTATACAAAATACGTAATTACATGGATGATGTAATCTTCATGGTACAGGAAAACTACAACTACCTGACTGACCAAAAATTCACCAAAGCACGTACCTTCTCTCAGCTCCTGTCCTCCAATCTATAGGCACATTCTTAGAGTAGGGTCATTCATTCTAGCCATTTTCGCCATAGTCACATCTTTTCACAAATTCACAGGTCTTTAGCACTTCCTTATCCACCTTCACTTTCTTTCAAAAGTTGAACTTTAAAATGTCAATGAGGGCTTGACCGAACAGGAAGGAGTCTTCCTTGATCCTTGCAGCCTCGTCCACCATGCAACCTCTTTTATCATAGCCACTAGGCAGAGGAACACGGTTTGCCCTGCCTTGTTATAGAAGGGTGGTGGGTCGATCCTCACGGTGGATGTGACCTATGGTCGGATTCGTTCTATACAGATGTTAAATCATAGGTAAATAACTTACTTTATACTAAGAATAACTAGTCCTGGAAATCTTTGTTACCACTTTGTAGTTCATCCTCTTCGACGTCTAGAGTTACCCCGAGAACGTTCCTGATATGTCTTTTTTGTTTTTCAAAATTTATTTGCGCTTCTATTAAAAAAAGTCTTTCTGAAGAGGTTTTTGTTATTTCCAGAGTTTACGAGTTCATGTATTCTTGTAACTAGTGTATAAATAATGACTTACCCTTCCTTTCTTTTGTATCCTGTATTTAAGTATTTGCACTGCCATTCCTTTTGGCACCCATGCCGGGGTTCAGTGTTGTATATATTTAGTAATTAATAATTGTATATAGTTGTACTTGGTTTTGAGATCCTAGCTAGACTTCCTAAATTCCATCTAATTGAAAATTATTCCAGTCAGTTATTTTGTTAATCGTCTCATCAACTTTCTCTATTTCAACATTCATATTCTGTTGCCTTCAATAATTTCCCACTTTGCTTTAAAATGTCTGTAGCCTATCAGCTTCCCTGTTCTAATGAAGCCTTTTGCACACCATATCTGACCAAACCTCTTTGCTCCATCAGCATTTGGCAAATCATTCTTTTGATGCTCATTCTCATTCTTCAGCCGTTAGCAGAATGTTCTTCCATTGTTTTTAAATAGTTTATTCAGCTGATAATACTTAATTATTTGTAAGTTTCTAGATTTTTTGTCATCTAATACATCGGTAATTCGTCAAATCATTTTCTTAGAACCTGTATGTCTTAAGTTATACTTTCTGTTGATCTACTTCCAATAACTGTTCAGTCACCGTTTTCTTTCTAGTTATAGTATCTAAACTTCCGAGCTGTCCAACGCAACTTCCAATTCTTCTATCGAGCTTTCCATTTTGCGTTAATGCTATATCATTTTAAATTTAACTCTCAAGAATTTCTACAGTAAAAGAGGATGTGCAGTATATGAGGTCGTTAACATCGGTTATTGCCTCAAATTTGATTTTCGCTGAAAGATTAGCCAGTATCTGCGCTTTACGAAGTATTTCATTTTAGATTCCTCTCCAATATAGCAATCTCGTTCACTTTTGCTATTTTTTTCATTGCACAGAGGTGGTGCCATTGTAAATGAGGTTTATCAAAGGCGTAGTTATAGCTACCTGAAAACTATCATCATCATGGTCATCACCACCGTCATTGTCATTATTACTTCCGCCTTAGCGAAGGCGGAGGTAGTGTTTGCAGTCGTGGTTGTTTGTTTGTTTCTTTAACCGTGGAAAAGATATCTCAAGAACTGCTGAATGGATTGGAATGAAACTTCCAGGGAAGTTTGGCCTCGTGACTGGCACACACGGATTAGATTTTGGGATCAATTCGGCGTTGGCCAAGGATTCTAGATAATTTTTCCTATATTTTACTTAATTTTTGAGGGGGGTTGGGTTCGCTTTAAGTATTCTCGTTTGTGAGAGCAGTCGAGCTTATATTCTAATTTTAAAAATCATCTCTGGCCAGGGGCAGATTTAGAGTATTAAGGGCCTTCGGCATAACTGTTTACCGGGCCCCATTTCATGTGTGTTTTAGTAGAGTTAATATGTAGATTGCGGGCCGCTCAGAACTCCTGGCCCTCGGGCAGTGCTTAATTGACCGACGGCTCAGTCCACCTCAGTCTCTGGCTAATCGTTGGTGATGCTTTGGTGGAGGATTGCGCTCTTTGAGTGCTCTTGTTGTTGTTGCTGTTGCTATTATTATTATTATTATTATTATTATTATTATTATTATTATTATTATTATTATTATTATTAAGTGATTTTAGTTCAGTTAAAATGTGTTACAAGCATTTCTAAAGGCATATCTACTGCAGTTACCGTGGAAGAAAAAATCTCTTTTATGGTAAAATATGTAAAAACACCATATCGGACCAGTGTTGCCACTCTCTGATTTCCAACGCTGCCTTTCTAGCTCTTTACTCGTTATCAATGGGAAATGCGAACGACAGATAATTCTGCAGATTTAAAACCACAGCTTTTATGAAAACAGTCAATAATATTGACCGAGTTGCACTCTCAGACCGCATACGCAAAATTTAAGTTAGTTGTAATATGTTTGGGACATGGTTTATTTTCTCAAGGCAAATTCACTGCAATCATGTCGTATGGTAAAAAAAAAAGTGTAAAAATACCATATCTGTTAGTGTCGCTACCAATCGGATTCCGAGACGCAGTGTTTCTTGCTCTTTATTTTGCTATCGGTGAGAAATATCCAAGATAACAGCGCAACTCAGTCAACACTTGGGGTAAGTTAAGGAAACTGCAGTGAATTTACCGTTAAAAGTTGAGATATGTCACAGTCATAGATAACTCTGGACAGATGCGAAGCCGTAACTTTAAACACAGTTGAGGACATTGAGTTAAGCTATTAGACCACCACGTCGGAAGAAATTGAGCAGTTTCGCTGCCAAGCAGTGTTTAGACAAAAGCTGTATTTTAGTTAAAGCTACTGCTTTAGATTTCTCCAGAGCTACTACTCTTCGGTATTTCCCGTAGATAATGTGCAAAGAGCTAGGAATGTTGCATCTGGGAATCCGGTAAGGGTGGCACTAGATAGATATGGTGTTTTTAAAACTTTTACCATACGAGAGAATTTTTCTCCACGATACAATAAATTTGCAATTAGAATTTGAAATATATCACAAGCATATTCTAACTGATCTAATGTTCGCTTATGCCTAAACGCTGCTTGGTGCTGATACTTCCTACTTGCAACCTTGATGAGTTTATTTGTGTGATGTCCTTTGTTTCAACGTGTCTCAAATCATTATTGACTTTACTTGTCTCTTTATTTAGTCTCCATTGGTTAGCCTTCATAAAGTCTCATATAAATTCCGTCTCTTCTGTATTTAATAGATCCAAAATCCTTTTTATTATCATTTGGTCATCATTTTTGAAATTGTCACTGATCTCGATTCTTTTATGATCCATTGTAGTATATTTTTTCAGACACTTGTCCATCGCTTCCACTATACCACTTTCGTTTCGCGTATTCCCAGCATCACCTGATATTCTTTATTTAATAGCTTCTAGCTCAAGTTCTTTTAACCATCCATTCTTTCGTATTGTTCTTGCCTTTTCACATAATCTCTGTTCAGTAATTTCAAACAGATCTATTGCATTTCATTCTCTGCGCATTCATTTTCCCCCCTCTGAATGGCACGCCACTTGCATCCACTGGGATGCTCCACCATGGCTAGGAATGGATGTATTACGAGCGGTCCAACCCTGCTGTACAGAGGGTCACCTGTTGGATGCAGCGCCTTCATTATTGGTTCAATTCCCGTTTGCACTGCTATCGTTAGCCATTTTGCTCTCACAAATGAGGTACGGTTTTAGGTCACAAATAATCGGTATATTTACCGAGACACCGTGATAATCAGGATTGCCCGCCAAGGTCTTGCTGCCCTGGCTTTTGCATCTGTGTTAATGAAGTAGTATATTTCAGCATTAGTCGAATGGCTGATACAAAATTCACTTGTATTATTTAAATAATGTAGAAATAACTGTTGTTAAATTTTTGCGAGGAACTATGTTACGCAGTATGCGTTGCTAAAATGTGTTTATTTTTCTTATACATATGTTATTTAATGTTTATTTTATGTGCGTTTGGTTAGGCTAAATTTTCTGTTTCCATGCTTCTGTTAGAGGTTAATTTATGCTTGAAGGCAGAAGTTTACAAAAGCATTCCAATATTTCATATAAACTGTCTATTATAAATCCTTCTGTAGCATGTCGCTCCTTCCATCTGGAAACTTATGGAGATAGGAAACACTAACATATTTCTGTGTTTGTTTTCGTTCAACAGTTTAGTCATATAAGAAGGACGTGTCTAAAATGTATTACGTTTCAAACTCCAATGGGTTTGTCGTTCTGAATGGCAGCCAAAATGCATTAAAGAAAATCGAGAATCATTCCCGACAGACACGAATGCCCTGAACTTACGAATGAATCAGCATTTCTTTCACAACAGCGTCATGTTTATTTCAAGCTTTCACTTTCACTATTTACTTGTGAAAATCTATTTGCTGTTTACGTATATGTGCAGGATCTAACTCCATAGTAAGAAGCATTTTTATTCATGATATTGTTTATGCTTTTCATGTAGCTTACTTCCAACTCATCTCTGTTTCGACAAACGTATATCTATTAGGAAATGATTTGCGGAACGGATCCTTCTGTATTTATTCAGATTTTCAGATTTTCTTGTTTCAACTTTTTAATGGTAGGATGGTTCGACACATATGAGTATTGTCTGCAGTTGTACGTAGTCAATCAAAGAAGTTTGTTGTTATTATTGTTTAGCCACAGTCGACTCTGTTCGGAACGACATCGTATCAAAATCATTCTCAGCAGTAACATGTCTGAGATGATAGAACTATATGGAAATACATTTCATCAATTACCTTTTATATGTCAGAAAATAGAGTGAAGAAGTGCCTTGGCCACTATTTCTAGAACAGACATTGACTCCTTTTCCTAGCAGCGAATTGACTAGATGTTTTGGGTGTCGGCTGCTCTGATTCTCTGCACTTCGAGATCCAATCTAATCATGGTTATTCCTAATTTTCATCATTCCGAGGTCATTAGATAATAAATATTCTTAATGAGTAAAAAAGAAGACAAATATAACTTCGATGAAAAATAATAAAAGCACAAAGAATGGATGTTATATTTATTTGTTATATTTCAATTTTTATTGTTGCCTTTTAAACTCCTGTTCAATCGTAACACAGCTGACTTAATGATTAAAGGAAAGATGTACATCGGATTCTTTGCAATATTTGTTCCCGTTTTCTGCGTTCTGAGTCAAATTCAATATAGGTATCTGGAAAGAAAAAAAAAACACTAACATCAATAAGCAAATACTAGCCAAAAAAAAAAAAATGGTGTTGTACAGTGCAGGGAGTTGGTTCTTGTGATAGGGTTTCGTAAACTGGTGAATATTGATAACGATAATCTCATTCGTTGGCTTAATAGTGCAAGTAGTAACGTGCTTTATGATATATCATTTGCTACATCGTATTAACAAATTTCAACGTAAGTAGGATAATGTCTTCTAGAAACATAATTCATATAGGGATCGTAGGAGTGGCCGTGTGTTAAGTAGCTTGCTTACGAACCACATGGTTCCGGGTTCAGTCCCACTGCGTGGCACCTCGGGCAAGTGTCCTATACAAAAGCCTCGGGCCTACCAAAGTCTTGTGAGTGGATTTGGTAGACTGAAACTGAAAGAAGCCCGTCGTATATATACATACATATATATATATATATATATATATATATGTGTGTGTGTATGTATGTATATATATGTATGTGTGTGTGTGTGTGTGTATATGTTTGTGCATCTGTGTTTGTACCCTAACATCGCTTGGCAACCGATGATGGTGCGTTTACGCCTCCGTGACTTAGCGGTTCGGCAAAAGTGACCGATACAATAAGTTCTGGGGTCGATTTGCTCGACTAAAGGCGGTGCTCCAGCATGGCCACAGTAAAAGATTAAAAGAAATATGACACAGATACGTACGAGGTGAGTTCAGAAAGTATCCGATTTCACTTTTTCCTGGCAAAACTAATGCTGCGTAAGAAAATCTTTTGGGTGAGAGCTGATGCCATCTTTCCTGCGAGTGCGTGAACATTTTCGCGCCGGCAGACAGTGTCAGTTTCAGGCTGTTACGCCCAGTGTAAGGACGTGTAGCGTGCGATCGTAAGATCTTCGTTTTCACCGAACGCATCAAATTTTGCCAAAATCTTCGTGAGGCACAAGCTCAAACGATCCAGAAAATTCAGT
Source organism: Octopus bimaculoides (assembly GCF_001194135.2). NCBI lineage: Eukaryota > Metazoa > Mollusca > Cephalopoda > Octopoda > Octopodidae > Octopus > Octopus bimaculoides. The sequence continues at coordinate 12,641,627 of NC_068981.1, forward strand.
TGGCCTTTGACGATGACGACATGGGAAAAACTCAAATCAAGGTGTAGTACATCTGCTTCAAATATGGCCGCAATTCAGTGGAAAGCGACGCACATTTCGGCAGACTATCTAGAAGTTGAAACGAGGAGCTGATTGAGAAAGTTCGGTGAATAACCGTGGAAGACCATCGTGTTACAATTCAAGAAATTGCTCACAAAGTGGAAATAAGTACAGTGGGAATGAGCACAGGATTGTGCGGGCGGAATGTATCGACGAAATGTGTCCCCTAGTTTCTGGTGGAGCAGCGGAATCACCTTCGCATAGAAATCGTTCAGGACATGTTGGACTGTGCAAGCCAGGATTATGACTTCATGAAAACCATCTTATTGGTGAAGGCAAATGGGGCTATTATCTCTGCCCGAGGTATTCGGTCATCTTCTGTGAAAAAAAAAATCCTTCGAGGGTCTACAACACGTCTGTACTCTAAGCATAGTAGCCGGGACATGTCGCAGCCTACCGGCAAAAACATACTGTGATAGTTTTTGAACAAACCCCATAGATTTTCATTAGCTTTAATATCGGTGGTTGTAAAATGACTAAGAGACGAATTCATTTTATAAATTAAAAGGGAAGTCTTTTCATTTCCCCGATTAAATTATTCATTTCACGCAACTCTTCTGAAATATTTTGATTCTTATTTCTAATCGTATAACTCAAAGTACACAGTGAACTAAATCATGGCTGTCTAAATAAAAAGAATTATTGCTGTTGATAGGATTCGATATATGAAAAATAACAAATAACTTCGTTATCAACAGCTTAGGACGATGAACGGAAATTGTTGAAACCAAAGCATTTACAAAAACACGCACAGTGCAACCTTCAAAATAGAGCAATGTTACGTCCACTGTATGAGTAATATAGTTAACTAAAAACGGCAACATTTATTCAATACTAGACGTCTAAATATCCGATGCCAAAAGTCACGCGAGACTGACGTGACATACGCATATGTATGCAACTCCTGTCATTCTTGATACACGAAAGAAAGTGAGTTAACAATTCGATCGTACACAACAACATATTACTTAACATAATATTTTAATGCATAGCATAAAAAGAATATATCTGAGTTTATTTTAAAAAGTTATCCATTGTTAAAGTAATTCTCAAATAGTAGCCACACTCTTACTCGCCCCAAAATTAATATAAACATCTTCAAATTGGTGAACCGAGTATATATCGAAATCACGCGGTTTGCTACATTTGTAAATGTCTTAGATTATATGCAGAATAAGATCTTTCTTCTCATCGGTAAATATTCACACACTAACAAGCGCAGATTCTTCACTCGCTTTTAGATTCTCGCTATCTCTGCTGTATCACACCTTGCAGAACCTGTTTTACATAAATTGCTTATTCCGTTGCTGCCAAATCTCAAGAGCTTTTATATTGCATATAAAAACAGATGCTGATGAAGCTATTTAATAAAGATCGTAAACTTAGATAAATTGAGATGCCGTGGGGAGACGTGCGAAACAGTTTTACTTTTATATGATTTTAACTTGGAACTTAAGTTACAGGGAATTGCAAATATTATTTCACATTTGAATTAGAGAGTGCATTGGCTTTTACTTTTAAATATAAAAAAAAATGTTTAGAAATCCATTCACTAACAGGAAGGGTAATGCTATATCTCAGCATTTATGCCTCAATCATAGTTACCATCAAGGCAACAGAAAACAAAATTTATTAGTAATAGCATCCGTCGGGTATATCGAATATCAGCGCGTTTCCTATGAGTGGCATACAAACATATAGATACCCACATACACACAGAAATGCAAACACGTGCACCAGACTTTAACAGAAAATCATGCAATACCATATAATCACATTCATTGTCTAGGTACTAGCTAGGGTGGTACATTGGCGGATTCGTTTGAGCGTCGGGAAAAAGTACTTGAGCTGAAATACCGCTGAGACTAGCTTTGTATTTCGTCTTCTCCTGGTCGATGAGAGAAAGTACAAGTTGTGTTCAAGCAAAAATATCCTTTATCTTCACCTCCCTCAAAGCGGATGGATCTGTGACTAAATATAAAGCAGTTATTCAGCAAATGTTTACGCATTAGAAGCATTTCACTGCTTACGTCATAGCACATCCCATGTCGGGAAATACAAAATTATACATAGCCCACCACACATAAAACTACATATGTTCACCCAGGCACTCGCACGAAAATACACTCGCGCGCACGTGATTGTGCACGCGCATAAGTGACGAGATATACATAAACAAAAACTTCGCACGTAAGGCGGCGAGCTGGCAGAAACGTTAGCACGACCGGCGAAATGCTTAATGGTATTTCGTCTGCCATTACGTTTTGAGTTCAAATTACACCGAAGTCGACTTTGCCTTTCATCCTTCCGGGGTCGATAAATTAAGTACCAGTTTCGCACTGGGGTCGATATAATCGACTTAATGCTCTTGTTTGTCCCCTCTATGTTTAGCCCCGTGTGAGCAATAAAGAAACAAACACGCGCGAATAAAATCATTTAAGTACTTGATTAGCACACGTAGAGTTTCGTTGCTACAGGGGTCAGTTTAGAGCCTTACGGTTTATCTTAACGCTGGTTCTCAACAAGTTTCTTCCTATGGGCCCTTTTCATTATTATTTCACTCTCCTGGACTCACATAACCATTCGATTTTTGAAAAAGTTCTACTATTATAAAAATATAATAAATTTTTTAAAATTACGTATTACTATCAATTGCATAGAAAATTAAAATATTCTTGTATTTTAGAAATATGACCAAGCTATTACGCACAAATTTCCACGAGAAAATTTTATACGGACCACGAAGTGTCAAATGGAACTGCAAGGGTCCGACAGACTCCGTTGAGAGCGACTGAGTTAATGAATAGAATGCTGATTAGCGAAATATGCCTACCTTTAAAAGGAGACACGTGCATATGTTCGTATATATACAGATATTTACACATATAAATACATACACACATACATATATATGTACATATATCTATTATGTGTTTACAAATATATGAACATTTACAGAGACACACACGCACACACACATATACATACATTCATAAACAAGTTTGTATGTGTGTATACCAATATGCTTCTATAAGTCAATTTTTCTCCCAGTCAAAATTGCCTCCAAGTATTCTCTTCACTTCCGATCACATTGTCGTGCTATACTTCCTGTTTTCTCTGTCGTTCTTTCTCTCTCTGTGCCTTTTCTCCCTCTCTGCCTCCCTCTGTCTCTGTCTCTTTGTCTGTTTGTTCCTCTCTCTCTCATCCCGTTGATGTATCGATCTATTTTCTGTGTTTCTTTTCCGTTTACGACACTATCTTACCTATTTATTATATATCTAATTAATCTACCTCACTGGTAGTACTTCAATTTTCTTCCCGACCTATATACAAAGATACCAAATTTAAGCAATTTTAAAACGTGACTCAAAAAGTAAAGCAGCGACGAAAGGAATTTTTATACCCTTCTATACATACATGCATACACACACACACACACACACACACACACACACACACACACACACACACACATATATATATAATTAAAAGAAAAACCATTATAAATAGTGGTCTTAATTATATACATATATTTTATGTTGGGAAATTGGAATTAGTTTTGCTAAATTGAATTTTTCGCTGTAAATTTGGATTTTATTCCCTAAAATTATATATACATATATATATATATATACATACATACATACAT
>NC_068981.1:12645507-12656809 GCF_001194135.2 Octopus bimaculoides
ATATATATATATATATACAGAGAGAAAGAGATAGAGATAGAGAGACAGGCATATGCACACTGAAATATGCATTTATTTCTCTGTGTGTGTGTACACGTATATATGTATGTATGCGTATGTCTCTATGGAAGCATGCATGCATTTATGCGTATCCGTATGTATATAACTCTGTTTTCACTGGAAATTATACGTGATATGATACATATTTAATATTCAATGATAAATTTTCCCTTTCGTTCAGAAGGTATCTCTTCATACAAGCATGTTAAAACATCTTCCATACTAGCAAAGATTACATGCCTAGGGAAATAAATATAGGTTTATGATCTGAAAGAGTACATGTCCAAAACACCCGTGAACGGATGCCATATCAAACAAATAGATTCCGATTGATTTTTCTTCAGATAATCAGTTGAATCTGAATTACAAGTATGGAATATTTATATCGATTGATGAAAGATATTTCAATGGTTTTTGGCGTTGCTCTCCCTCAGGCCAATCTTGATTCAAAAGACCTTTGATGAAAGCGTTTCCAGCAGTGACCGTCCCATCATTTAAAGGTAACTAGGAATACATTATTCAATATGTGTTTTCATTTTAAAAGATGGTAGGGTTTGGTTTGAGGAAGATTTGGCTACTATTACTAACTGATTCGTCAAGCATACCTTTGAAATTTGTTATTCTTTATTCAAATAAATGAACGATGTTTCTGAGATGCACAAATATTAAAGTAGTTGGGATTGCTTGTATTTTTTAACAAACAAATGTAGTTTTCCTTCCTCTCTATAAAAATTTTGGGATGAATCCAAAACTAATAATATGTTAGATAAAATATCAAATATAATTTGGCACAAAAATCATTTATAGATGCTGTAACTGCGGTACACCGCTCTTTAATAAACACAAGCATATAATGAAAAACTAAAATATACTGTCGGTTTATTTTTGCCTACATATATCAAAGATATTGTTTGCATAAATATATTGAATAGATCTAATCTATAATAATTTACTATCAATATCAGACGTTTGGATCAAATTTATGCTTTATAAATGCTGTTTCTAAGATAACCTGACATCTGAATTACGTAGTGATAGAGAAACGGGGAGATGGCTGAATGCATGTGCGCAAATAAATGCTATTAAGATAAAAATGATGTAATGAATCTATAATTAGCAACCATTCAATATTACCACATAAAATAGTGCTAATTCGTGATGTATTTTCTATATTTACTTCGTTTCTGCTGTAAGGTCATCAGCTATGAATATTATATTTTCAGAATTTTAGTGAGGAAAGAATCGGATGCTTGTATTTTGAATGCTTTTGAACGGGATTGAGTTTGGTATAAACAAGAACAAAAACCAATGTCTATATCACCAATCTTTCGCTTCCCCTTTAGCTCACATCTCTAAGTGCGAATTCTTTAAAACTTATGCTAAGAAAATTTTCAGTAAATACGGCCATATACAGATCAGTCTTATCATCTCACAAATTGCACACGCACATAAATGCAATCGTTCTTCTCCCTCAATCTTTTTCTATAACTTTCACTTTTTTTCTTTTTTTTATCAATACATGCGTATCTCGATGATAATTAGTATGTGTTATTCTATGCCTCTTCATAAGTGTGTGTGTGTGTAGTTTCCATTATCCTACCATTAGTATATTGTGAGAAATATTATTTAAAACATTATTATTCCAACAAATGAACGACACAGATTATCAACATAAGGTCAAAAAGCTTTTATAAATGATGTTGTCATGGATTCGAAATTTGAAAGAGAAATCCGATGGGTATTGAAAATTATAAAGTCACTTGTATCATAACATGTGGTATGTCGCTATGTTTACCGTACCTTTTACACATTTGAAGACAGTTCCGGAATTTTTAATGCACTAACTTTCTAATGTGTTATTACTGCTTATAACTATTTGTTGAAACAGTTTTAGAATCCTCAGAATCCTATTGATTTACGGTGTCTTTTGTATCTACTTGCAAATGTTGAGTAAATCAATGATACTACTCAGCTTACATTTTGGAGCGATAAACGATCTTCCACCCGAGGCCATAAAAGCGAGAACAGGGAACAATCCCAATGTATTATTGTTTTAACTTTCAATAGCGTACTTGCAGAATGTCATCTATACCAGTGATTCTCAAAGTGGTGGTCCGCGGACCGGTGCCTGTCCGTGAGACATCACTGCCGGTACGCAGCGAGTTTCCAGAAAAGGAAAAAAAAAATTATAAACTGCTTATAAAATGCCTATGTAATATCGTATTATTTGTTTACAAAATAAATGAGATAAAAGAAAATTGTCAACTTTTATTATATTCATCATATATATTGATTCCGGTATAAATTAATATTACTAAGAAATATTACCGGTCCCTGACACGTTGGAAAAAAAAAACTGCTGGGACTCCAAATCAGACGGTTTGAGAAGCACTGATCACGCCTACACATCACGCCTTTATGTAAAATTCAGGTCTAGTCTGAGAAGTATAGCATCATTAGCTACAACTCGGGCAGAAAGCTGGCAGAATCGTTAGAACGCTGAGGAAAACGCTTAGCGGCATTTCTTCGGTTCTGAGTTCAAATTTCGCTGATGTCGATTTTGCCTTTCGGTGTCGATGAAATACCAACTAGTCGAGCACTGGGATCGATATAATCGACATATCCCTGCCCCGAACTTGCTGGCCCTTCACTACAATTTGAAACAATTGTTAACTATAACCGCGAGTTATATGGAACCTGGAGCAAATTGAAAATGAAAGGTGAATGGTTAGGAATGTGAATTCGCAAAACATATATATGGCTTGTCAGTATAATCTTCTGCTAAAATTCAACTACAGCTAATAAAACGTTCAATACATTATCAGTAGCACAAAGCTGACTTACAGTGTCATGTAGTGCGCTCTTGAAATACGCATGGCAACCATAAACAACGTTCTGCAGTTCTCATAAAATACAGCCCTCTATTCTGTAGATTTACATTTCATTGTGGCTGAAATCGTATTTCATTCCGTCAGATTTGATAAAATGGTTCCACTCCTACAAATTTGTAGATTTTCATAGATGCAGGAAACATTATTTGTTCTGCAAGAGAAAAAATGAAAAAAAGAAATTACGTCGTTCACGTGGCTTGAAACAAGTTCTTTTCTATTAGAATGACATTATTGCAAGAGAATGGTAGGAGAAAAGAATTAAAGAAATGGCTAACTTTCATTGACAACAATTTATATTGTCAGACACTCAATAAAACAATAAAAATCAAATCTTGTTTTATATGATTCACTAAATGACGACTACCACAATAAATGCTTTCTCAGATCAGTAGAACACGACACATTTCTCGAGAATGGCCTCGGTACATGTCTGATATTGATTTTATTAACCCCTGAAGAGAAGCAACATAAAAGACTTCCCGAAGAGAATAGTAATACAAGAAGAATATTAAAATTATATGAAATTTCGTGTGACATTTATACTAGTGCGTTTGAGATATTAGCTGTACTACTTCAAATCATTAAGTCACACAACTCACATGTCTATATACAGTTATATACTTGCATATTCAGTCGCACATCAACACACATAAACACAAACACAAATATATACGCATACATGTACAGACATATTTATATGAGTGTATATATGTATGTATGTATGTTTTGTATGAAAATGTACGGATGGTGTGAATGTGGTACTCATAATTCAAGAAAGGTCACCTTACTTGGGAAATTACTACTGCTAGCCATTTAATGAACAATAGATATATGTAAAACATTACCGATATTAACGTCTAATATATATATATATATATATATATATATATATATATGCATATGTGTTTGTGTGTGTTTGTGTGTGTTTGTGTGTGTCTGTATGTCCACGTAGACATGCAAATGTACGCAGACACACACACACACACACACACACGCACACGCAAATGTATATGTGTATGTGATTGAGTATGTGTATACAGTTACAAATAGTCAATTTATAGGCACCAGTAATAGGTTGTATTTTATTTTGTCACCACTTAAAATGGAAGTCAATGGTATTTTTGGCGGGATTTGAACCCAGAATATATGTAACTTGAATAATTACTGCAGTTTATTTTTTTTACGACGCTTTCAATCTGGTCCAAATTTATTATTTCTCTTAATCTGCATACACCCATATATGTATAAATTATATACGTGTGTATGTTTTTGTATAGATATTTCAAAGAGGCACAACAAATATGAAGAGAAAGATGAAAAGAAATAGCGTGATGGATGAAATAACTGCTATTTAAAAATGACGTTTGTTTCAATGACTACTCTCTGCCGATAAATGTGTGCTGCTGCCGATGTTAGTTGATAGATGGAAAAAGTCAGTGAAGCGCTGAAAAGAATACCGTGTAGAATTTAATTACTTTTGTTTGCGTTCTGTTACAATACATTTGAGGTCGTGTATGACCTTCTTCGGTAAGGATCGGAGGATAAGAATCGAAAATATACCCACATTACCTTCAGAAATCGTAGTTCTGTGACAAATATGTGGTCGTTGAGGAAACCGAAGTCTATGATGTTTTGCCGCTCAGTTAAAATTCATTTACTATAATAGCTACCTCACGATATTCAAGTACTCGGAATATTTGTAACTCCTCTTTTGAAATTCGGATGATCTAAATTGTTTCAAATATTGGGAAACAATTAGAGGGAAGTATTAAATAATGGAAAAAAAAAAAAAAAAATTTGCATTCTCTAGTGTAAACCATTGTATTCAAGCCGTTTTCTTTGTTCGTATTGAGAGCAACATATATGTTCTGATGCTGTTGGATATAGACAGATTGATTAAGGAATAGCACATCGTAAAACAGATAAGTGTATTAATTACATGTAGATAATAAGTCAATGAATGTCTAGTAAGAATGAAATTTATTTAGACAAAGGCGCAGGAGTGGCTGTGTGGTAATAAGCTTTCTTAACAACCACATAGTTCCGGGTTCAGTCCCACTGCGTGGCACCCTGGGCAAGTGTCTTCTACTATAGCCTCGGGCCGACCAAACCTTGTGAGTGGATTTGGTAGACGGAAACTGAAAGAAGCCCGTCGTATATATGTATATACATATGTGTGTGTGTGTGTGTGTGTATGTGTTTGTCCCTCTCCCCATCATCGCTTGACAACCAATGCTGGTGTGTTTATATCCCCGCAACTTAGCGGTTCGACAAAAGAGACCGATACAATAAGTACTAGGCTTACAAAGAATAAGTCATGGGGTCGATTTGCTCGACTAAAGGCGGTGCTCCAGCATGGCCGCAGTCAAATGACTGAAACAAGTAAAAGAGTAAAAGAGTAAACATCATGCATTTAATGAATGGAAATATTACGAAATCTCTCAACTTGATATATAACGAACCAGCATGGAACATCATAGTTTTCACATGACCTCCAAGAAATAGGATCCTAATCTCTCTCAAATTCCACTATCTCCTCTTAGTAAGGAAATATGAGTAGATAATATGATCCCAAAACGCAATTTAAAAGGCTTCATGGCAGTGAGTGGTATTAGTTGAAAGGTAGGATTACTCGAACAAAGTTAACCCAACGATAAATAACAACTCCAAAAAAAAAAAAAAAAAACCTTCGAGTAATCAATTAACCGTAAATTCTCTTCAGTGCAGAGTGTAAGGTGCTTAATGGAATGCTGGCAAGAAAGTCATCAGAGGTCGTAAACTGATTAGCAAACTTACACGTCAGTTTTAACCTCCACCGGTGTTTTGATAACCAGGTTGTCTTGAACAACGGCGGATAGTTTGGAATCCTATTCACCATGACAAAATGGAAGAAAATATTTTCAGTTTACCCGGTTTCACTTGGTACGAGAATATGGAGATGTAGAAGGGGTGTCTAAATTAATACCCATGTAGTATGCTACTATAGAAATTATAACCCTCTGATGTGCACTAGATATATATATATATCATAATAGGGTATACTCTTCTCCAATTCACCGTGGCGTTGGAACTGTCAGTTACATGAGGCTATTCAGAGATAATGCTTACTGGAACACCACAACTAACGGTACATAATTTTATGGACGTTCCATTGTCATGACAGATATAATGGAAAAACAAATCACTTTTATAGCTATTCCAGAAATAGCTATAGATTACATACCAAGGCCAAAAAGTAGCATGGTCATATTTTCATTCATAATGTAGTGGGAGTATAAGAAGTATCGCTTACGTACTAAAGACAGCATTTGCCATTCTAGACAAATAAAAATATTGATATTATATGAACAGTACCGTTAAGGGCTGCCAAGTGGATTATTGAGATCAAATGTAGAAAATAACGCTATTGACAAGTGTTTAGAAAAGAAAACTGAGATGCTTTTATCAATATAGAATTTTTTGAAGGTTACTATGGTAACTCTAAGTGAATGTGTTATCATCAGAAAAGTAGAGTAAATGCACAATGTATTATCAAGGTTCCACGTGAGTGATTCTGCTTCGCGCTAGTAATCAAGGATGTAAAACTCCTGCTGAATTCAATGTCGCTGACAGGAAGTTTAAATTAGCAGTCATACGCTGGTATGTGATGCTCAGACTTCAGCTCATTTGGCAGAAAGGAAATGGTAGACGCAAGTGTCTGATAAGATAAAAGTGGAAACTTGATAGAAATGTTAAATGTGAGGTTGTACATACCGGCCGGACTGCAACATGGTGGAGGCGGAGGGGATGCAGATCCACTGACAGAATAATAAATACAAGTGAGATATTGCGACTAGATGAATCTATATTAAATGTGCGTCTGAAGCAGAAATATCCGGAGGTGAATGTACAAAGTTAGTATAAAAGAACAAAGTCAACTTATAATGTACTGTGTTGCGGAATATGGAGTCAAACTAGGTGTGACTCACTCTGGGAGCGGTGTACAGGGCAATTTCTTTCGTTGTCATTATTATACATTGCGGTTTGATTGACGTTGTTAATTGACTTCAGTTTATGAATCGTTGGAACACATTTAAGACATACTCTTCCAATTATGATAATGTCGAGATGGTGCAATTAGATTTAATGATGCAATTATTACTAAGTCATATTGCAATATAGTGAGACGACACTTTCATTTAAGAGACAGTTGCTCTAACATTTCATTTGACAGCAATCTGCAGCGAACATTTGAAAAGAAAGGTCTAAAACATCAAAAACTGATGAACCGTGTACGATACTTAAATATTTCTTTATTGCCCACATAGGGCTAAACATAGTGAGGGCAATCAAGGACAGAGGAAGGAATTAAGTCGATTACATCGACCCCAGTGCGTAACTGGTACTTATTTAATCGACCGCCAAAGGATGAAAGGCAAAGTCGACCTCGGCGGAATTTGAACTCAAAACGTAACGGCAGACGAAATATCGCTAAGCATTTCGCCCGGCGTGCTAACGATTCTGCCAGCTCGCCACCCTTGCTATACGTAAATAGAAGCCTACGGTGCTTCCAGCTAGTGTACTGAGCGCTTACAGTTAGTTCTACAATATTCTTAGTTGGGACTCGACATGGCCAGAATTGCAGAAGAGTGAATCCTATCACAAGTGCTTCGGAAGAAGACAGAAAAGTATTCATACGGATACACCAGAAGCAATAAGAGGGACGACCAGATCTCAGGATAAAAATCGTTTCCTCAATAAGAAGTTGCTGCATGTTCATAGATGCAACCAGTGGAGTGTAGTGACATAGGTAACGAAAGAGAAAGCGTAAAAGATTGTCTAAAGATCTTAGAGATTCAATGCTACTTGGCAACACTCGAGAGATATTTGCGCTATCGGATGAAATAATTGAGAACCTCCAGTTGAGAGATGATGAGGTTGTCTAACACTGGAAATTGTATGTCAAATGAATTAACTTTACTGTCTTAATATATAATCGGCTTTCGAAAGCTTGAATATAAAGGTTCAACGCAAAGCATTACGAACTGAATTACAAATGTATATTCTAAATATTTCATCTTTATAAATAGCACAAGAGCTGAATGTCATTCCGTCACGGTATGCCGCAATAAAACGGTTTATCAACTTAGAAAATGAAATATGATGGGAATATTGAAGCTGATATGCATTCCATGCAACGGCATAAAACGCATTAAATGATAGGCAGGGAAATATTAAGATTCAAAATATATGATATTACATTCGTATAGTTCAGATGTTTAAAAAGCAACAACTAGCAGTAAGACATATAATATTCTGAAACGCTAACAAAAGAAAGACTCCAATAATCAGAATGATGTTGGGTGGAGGGTAATTAAATTCAGCTTTTTCTTGAAAGGTTATGCCACTGTTCCTTGAAAGTTGTTGAAGGTTATATGAATATTGAAATATTATTTCTTTTATCACATAGTTCTGTTCAACGGCAATGCAAATTTGAATTATTCATATAGTGCTGCTGATTTTCTTCTATATACTGCCGATATGTTATTTGCAGTTTTTCAAGAGGATTCAATTATAATTAACTTACCAGTATATTTAGATTTGTTTTTCGGTGGCTTATGCTATCTTTATGATTTTGTTTTTGTAACATTCTATACGAAATTGAAATTTTTCGTACATACTGTTTTGGTTTAATTTTTTTGGCTAAGCTTCAGTTACATTCGATTGTACTATTAAAATGTTATGCTTGTACAACATTTAAGTTTTTAAGTATAACACTACTACGGTTTCCATTCTGAGGAATCGTTAAAATGCTAGTTTATATTTTAGCAACAGCACATTCTTCAGAATTCTTTTAAGCATCTATGAGATATGTAAAATATATAATAATTGTGAGAAGAAATGCTAAGTTAGCTTAAAATGAAGTTAGCTGTACAGTTGCTCATTAAATTCCATGCTTTCAAATATCTTTTAAAATCGACAATAGATATTGATCTATTCTGCAACGTCCCACTTTGGTGTTCGTTTCTTTATTAAATTGAAATTATTAAGCCTAATGAGCGAGCATTTTATCACAAACACACACACGCGCTCGCGCGGTTCCGGTTTCAGGTCCCATCGCGTAGCACATTGGACAAGTGTCTTCTACTATAACCTCGGTTCGGTCCGACTAACGCCTTGTTAGTGGATTTGGTAGACGGAAACTGAAAGAATCGCGTATATATATATATATTCATACATGCATATATATATATATATATATATATATATATATGTACACACATACGATGCATTGTCTTCAATTTCCACAAATTCAGTCAGCTGGCAAAAATAAGTAATCCTTCACAAATTCTGGTTAAACGGGCCCTATGAGTCCATGGCTCAGGAATGATCTTTGATCCCTTTTTAATACGTATATATCATCTACGTACGTGTACGTGTGTGCATGATGTTTCATTTCTAAATGTACATCTTTATGTTTCAGCATGTTGGCACGTTTGCTTAAGTTTGGTAACTAGGCGAGTATGTATCTCAGACAGTACATCACACTAATTGAATAGCATTATTCATCCCTGATAATGCTTTGCATTTAAATTAATTATTAGTACTTGCTGAAATCTGCGACTACGTGAGATCTATAAATGACAAAGAATTAACTTGGCCCATATTCAAATAAATATATGTATGTTTAACTTAAGGAAGGAAAAAAAAGGAAGAAAGTTAGAAAGAAATAGAGAAGGAAATTAAGAACATGCATAAAGGCTAATTGTCCCATCTTCAGAAACGATTGCCACCTCATTGTGCTCCACTGTTGTCTGTAGCATTTCTGATATCCACTGCATGGCTATTCTGTCTAGTTGCAGATCTGCATAATTTGGTGCATAGGTGACAGATAAAACTTACGTTGCGCTTGGGCTTGTGCACGTCACTCTTCTACCATCGATATAGGGCTTTCAGTAGATGGAATGACACATGAGGCCCCTCTTTCAAGAGACCTCGTATGTCATTCCCATTAAAGAGACATAGTGATAAATGCTTGTACTACACGAGTACCGTTCTCTGAGTTTCTGTGATTAGTACCTAGGCAAAGCCGTAGCGACATGGCCAGTAACCACGTGAAACCGCGCAGTGGTCCTCTCCCAGAAGGATGCTGCGGAAACAGCTAGGGATCCCTCACACACTGTGATTTTTACTGCGTGTTCTGAAAACAATTAAGGGAATTTCTGTGTCACCTCGCTGAGATAGATCTTTATCGCACAAGCGAGCTAACCCATAGGTGAGACTCGGAAAAGTGCAACTACACTGGATCAGAAAAGATCTGGGCAAGATAGTGGCTAATAAATCGTTCCATACTCCTCAAATCTCTAGAACTCCCGAGCTAGATACCCACTAACAGATGTCGTTTCAAATCATACCCAGAGCATACGGCTGGCAAGATAATATACACTCTGGACAAGATACTTAGCAGCATTATCTCCGGGTCTTTACGTTCTGAGCTAAAATTCTGTTGAGGCCAATTTCGCTTTTGAGCATTACGAATTTGATGAAATACATGCCAATTAGGTACAAGTCTCAAATTAAAGACCTGCTGCTTCTCCTCAAAATTTCTACCCCGTGTGCCAAAATTAGAAAGAATATGCGAGTAATTTCTTTCCAGCAGTATCCAGTTCTTAAATTAATATATTAAGATATTATCATGATGATTTTCCAGGTCAATTACCCACAAATTCCAATGCATTTAGATATTTTCTTCATTAATTTGATTAAAACTTCTGTGAGAAATTAACGATTTAACTGTACATCGTATTATAATTGCAAAAATATAATCTGGCTTTCCTATGAGTTTTTGTATACCTGCACAAAACATTGTGGATGTGTTGTGTGATGATATTTAAATTCACTTTAAGAGCAAATGCTGGATACAGTCAGTATGTAATTGCATTTCCAGGTACGATTAATAAATTCCTATCACTACAAACCAGAGAGTGTGTTGGTGATTGTCTTGCATTTTCATATTTATGACGTAACTCATAGTAAACACTATGACTAACTGCTCATTTGAATGCCCCACCTCCAGCAACGCATAATAGTTGCCCTATATATCATTTAGATTATGTTTATGCTTATAAAACCACATTCGGAAATACACAGCTACTTGTCTCTTGTAACTTTGCTTCCAGACATGCATAAACATTTTTTTATCGTCTTAGGTCACGGCTAATAACGTTCGCCGGATGTTTTTTAAAACGGGGGCCACATTTTTCATTAACGAAACACTTTGAAACTTGGAACACTGGTAGAATGTGTCATATAAAACATCTTTTTTCTCTTAGTCTTCTTAAAAAAAAAAGAAATCCCTAAGTTATTCCATG
>NC_068981.1:12657351-12658177 GCF_001194135.2 Octopus bimaculoides
CCCGTACATTCTTTATTTACCACCGTCATTAAACAACTTTGCTGTAATTTTTCTTTCTTTATTAGTTTCATTTGAGAAGAATTCTTTTCTGAAAATATTAGCTTCTTGTCAACGTAAAATTTTTTACCTGGGTAAATTTTGTTTTTATCCCCACACATTTTCTTTTCGATAACATTATCGATTTTTCCTCTTATCATTTATAATATATTTTCTACTTTACTCTTCCAACAATCTTTGCTATTGTTCAGCTGTCAATCAAATATTATCGGACACAATTATTCATATTGTCAAAGCTTCGTATCTCATTGGGTCTGTTGTTACCTTATTGATTATTTCCCGAATTGATATCCCCAAATATGGTTTGGTTCATCTTTCTGTTTATGTTAATTTTAGTCCACTTTTCCATCTGCTCCACCTACTTCTCTTCTCCTCCTCCTCTTTCAATGACAAATGTCGCATTCAACGACGGATCTCCACTAGTCATTATTGACATGGATGTGACTGCATTATTTTCTTGCATATATACATATATATATACGCGCAGGAGTGGCTGTGTGGTAAATAGCTTGCTTACCAACCTCATGGTTCTGGGTTCATTCCCACTGCGTGGCACCTTGGCCAAGTGTCTTCTACTATAGTCTCGGGCCGACCAAAGCCTTGTGAGTGAATTTGGTAGACGGAAAACTGAAAGAAGCCCGTCGTATGTATGTATATATATATATATGTGTGTGTGTATGTGTTTGTGTGTCTGTGTTTGTCCCTCCAACATCACTTGACAAACGATGCTGGTGTGTTTACGTCCCCGTAACTTAGCGGTTCGGCAAAA
>NC_068981.1:12660229-12666062 GCF_001194135.2 Octopus bimaculoides
ATATATATATAAACGTATATGGAAAGAAAGTGTCAGAGATCCACAGTTATCCAGCCGTTCATTTTGTTCACTTGCAATAGTACGAAAACCCTTAGGGAAGACTGTTTGCGGCGTTGACATATCTAACGGATTAAAAATGTGAGGTAGACAAGTTCATCTAAATCATACATATAATTCCCTTTTTCCATGCTGTCAATGTATTTTCTACAGTATTTCAAAAAATTGTAAGCATTCTTTAATAATTTATGAAGTGGAATTGTATTCATAACATCGTACTGGTTGCTTAAATGTGACCATAGGCTCGTAATGTGATTAACTCTTAGATATTTTGCAAATGTTTAAACGTGTTATTGTCTTTAATTTAAACGTAATTGGTGATGTCATTAGTCACTGAATCAATTTGATACCTTGCAAATTGACATATGATAACAATTCCCTTACCTCTTTATGTTGTATATTTGAGATTCATTCTTACCGTTTGCTAAACTGAAGATGACATACAGCCATAATTTTGATTCCATATTGGGATGTTATAAACTCTAACGAATAAATAGTATAATTAGATAAACTAAAATTGTGATACCCATGTTGAAGCCAGATATTTAAAGATCATAACATACGCATGAGATTGTCGACAAATATTTCCTAAGTAGAGCACTTACTAGTTGTCGATCGATATTTAAAGTGACTGCTATTTGTTATATCATCCCTAATACACACACATATATACACACACACGCACCTTTTTCAATCTCTCTCGCTCTCTCACACATATCTACTTATATATGTATATGTATCGCCCAATCTTGAGGACAACAGCTGTTATATATGCACATCCAAATACACAAACTTTATATCACACATGTATTATTTACTAGTATATTACGTGGAAAGCAATTGGTCGGGTTTACCTCCTTTACTCAGTATGATACAAGGCTCAGTAATTTGCAGAACTAATATGCTATGAAAGGAAAATCAAATATCTTTTCTATGTGGAAGGATATCAAATAACAAGCAATCGACAGTGCATGATTTACTGAAGCACCTGATATAAGAATCAGATTAAAGCATGCGTACACAATATATAATAAAGGAGAATGAAGCCAATATCCTATTTGTTAAATAAGCAGAGTTAAAATAATTAAATGAAACACGCTTTAAATACTTGAAAATGAATGTACTAGACAAAGTACAGCTCACACTCATCAAAGAAGACATTATGAAGTGTCATTATAAACCCATAAAATGAATACTTCCAACAAGATCTAAATGCAAGCTATAAATGTTATGCACGGATATTGTTGCAATTCATATAATATGCTGTAGATAAATGTTTCTCCACTGGAAACTGAATATGTTGGCAACGACTAGAAAAAGGAATTAAAAATAACCACTATATTTCAATTGCACAGTGACAATTTCACAGACTATTCATAATACATGCACTACTCAAAGTGTAATGTAAGCTGAGGAACATAAAATCAAATCTCCTGGACTTAAATATACGCGCTATACACACAAAGGAAAAGTATTGTCATTTCATACTTGTTACATTGAGAACCACATATTTATTAAAGAATACGAGGACAACAGGAAATACTGTGATGATTAATGCTGTGAAAACATTAAAATAAAATGAGAACACAGAACGAATTTTTTGTAATACAAGAATAGGGTAATTTTTGGTGGGGAGTGAATTATCGATAAAGTTACTCCGAGTGATAACTTCTGACATCTCGTCCGTTTTTGTATGAAAAACTTCACAAGTCTAAATCTAAGCTGAACGGAAATGAATTTCAAAATGAATTATATAAGTACGTTTCTAAGCATTTGTAACCTTCCAAACTATTAATTTGTACTGAATAACCTTGAAATAATAATGCAGACAGCAAGGGAAATCAATAAAGATAGTGGTATGAAATGTGTCACAACGACCTTGAAATGAGGAATAATAAAAGAAACAATACTATTTTAGATTACAAAACAGATAAACCGACATTGAATACCAATTTAGAAAGCTCCCGGAATTAATGTGTTAAACAGATAACAGCATAGACAAAAGAATGTAACGATTAAGAGGAAATATAGCAGCATTACAGAAATATTTAAAAAGTTCTGCAATTAGAACATATCTTAGATTAATGCTTCAATAACAACGCGGAGAGGACAAATGTCTATTTTTTCTAGTAATTAGTTGCATTTATAATCTTCTTACGTGGATGATAATTAAACTAAAAAGACAAAATTTCAAAAGAAGAATAAACAAACATGAAAATAATGATTGTATTTAGAATATACCGTGATAAAAAAATATTAGGACAGAAGACTGGAGATGGCTTCTGCAGTCTTTTGCATCTATTTATTTATATAATATATATTCTAGAAATACTAATAACTACAAAGGGAAACTAATACAAATATACCAGGAACAGAATGTTATGTGTCTTAAACGAAAAGAACAAACAGACATTTGTGAGTACTGAAAATAGATAATATTAAACCACGAAACACGAAGTTGGCAATGAGTGTATATAATATCATGCAACATTGGCAAAGGGACTATATAATATCATACAAAGACGATGTGAAGAACATCCTGTTTTTGACAAATATTTGAAGAAACTGAATGAAGCAGAATATGTTGATTCTATGAAGGGGAAAAAATCAATCACATAGTATCTGACTGCCAAGATTTAGTCAAAATATAATATAATAAATATTATATATATATATATATATATATATATATATATATACATACATACATATGTGTGTGTGTGCGTGTCTGTGTTTGTGTGTATGTATGCGTATATGTACATATATATATGTATATGTATGTATATATATATACACACACACATATATATATATATATATATATATACATACACAGTTTCTATAGTGGAAATTGTGCCAGCATTATGAAATCGCTGTTTACAATAATACGCCACTGAAATACCTCAGAGAATAAATAAAAGAACAGAGCTGAACCCAGCTGTACAGTAAATACCAACGATAGATTTAAGACTACTGCTACTGCTGCTGCCGCTGCTGCTGCTGCTGCTATCGAAGGTCACTCCCTTGGATTTCGACGTATAAGTGTTTAATAGAAAGGATTAAGAAAAAACGGATTGAAAATAAAAGAAGCTGAAACGATTTGCGATGGATGCGTGAATATAATTTGACTCCAGGAATGAATTTTCTTATGAAGTCACAATGAGGATGCTGATGAATTTCATTTTACCTGGGATTCGACAAATGTTTCTATTGATTGCAGTATATAATTCTATTTTTTTTTCTTCGACTCAAAGTGTTTTGTTTAGCGTGTTTCTGATACTTGAGATATCCATATTAAATCCATATTAAATGAAGAATTCACAACCGATCCTAAAGTAATCAATGAGATCCTTCAAATGCCTATAATTGAGGGGCGTGTAGAAAATCCTTCCTTGGATGGAATAAATACTGGTTAAAAAAAATTCCAGTGCTAAAGCTCCTGGATAGAAAAGTGTATAGGAATGCTGGTAGACAACTTGTAACAAAGCCGCGCAAATTGATCTGTTTTGATCTGGGAAACTGGATTTGTTTCCTATCTGTTCAAGGGTGCATATATAAGGCACAAAAACAAAGAGAAGAAAAGTCTGTGATAATCACCGTGGAATGGGATTGTTATGCATAGCTTGAAAAACTGATTCTCGCGAGAGTGTTTCTTAGCCGTATCAACAAGCATATGGTAAACAGCATATATACTGAATAAAAATGTGGATTTCAAGTTGGGTGAAACATACTTGACATGATAATTGTCCTTCGGGAAGTTCAAGACAATGCACGTGTGCAAAACACTGAGTTGTACATGGTATTTATCGACTTGACCGCGGCCTTTGGTAGATAATGTGTATCGTAAGGCTCCCTGGAAATTGTTGTCAAATGATGGGATTCCTGATAAAACGGTAACAGTAATAGTATCTTTGTACGAGGCGCAATTTAATGCAGACATAACAGAGACACCGAAAGGAAACTACTTTCAATGATAAATGTCTTTATTGCTCACAGGGAGCTAAACATAGAGGGGAAAAACAAGGACAGACAAAGGGATTAAGTCGATTACATCGACCTCAGTGCGTAACCGGTTCTTATTTAATCGAGCGCGAAAGGATCAAATGCAAAGTCGATCTCGGCGCCATTTGAACTCAAAATGTAACAGTAGACGAAATATCGTTAAGCCTTTCGCACGGTGTGCTAACATTTCTGCCAGCTCGCCGCCTTGGATGGCATATGTATATTGCATCATATGTGCATTATACCTTTCAGCAACTCTTTTCCTACCACTCAATAAAAACAAACCTATGTAATGTCTACAACGAAAATAATTATAATCTAAAATAAAATCTGGATCCCCACAGATTAAGCAGCTGAAGAACATAAACATCGAAAGCAGAAATAATTGAAACAAAGAAATAAGCAACTCAAAAATATAAGTAGATAACTGGTGAAAATACAAGTAACAAAAGAAAACAATGCAATTTCATACAATATTTGTGATATAAAAGAATTTATGCAGAATCAAATAATGTGTGAAATGAACGTACATTGAAAGTGGAAATAAAAGAAAAATAAATCTCAAGAGTTAATTTAATTAACAACGAAAAACGTCAAAACGGAGATGAATACTAACAAATATGAAATAAAAGACAGAAGTACTCAAAATTATTGAAAAACTAAATCGCAAACCGACAACGATTTATTACCTTCATCATTCGTGTAAGACGCAAAATAATTCATATTGAAGGCAGTGATTATTTACCTTCTTTAGTATAGACAATAGGTGGAGCGCTGTATACTCTGTCATTGAACAACTGGAAAGGTGTCTGGAATGAAATAACAACCGAAAAAGGGTAGATACAATGTTAAAATGTAAAAGAAAGACATCAGCATTTCTAAGTGATACTTACAAAGTAAGTTCATAAATATTTAAAGTTCTGTCGAAAGAACCGGAAAAGAAATTGAAATGATTCACTGAGATGAAAGACATACAATTTAGTGAAAGCTGTTATGTAAAATGAACGACACGTTTCATTCCAATATTTGATTACTAATATAGGGCTGATGTGTAAGAAAATGGAATATTTCACTAGTTGAGAAAGAGGTACTGATTAACTGAGAGCAAAATAATTTTCTTCGTGTCAAGAATCGTTAACACTCAAATATCAAGTGTTTATCGAAGTAGAATGAAATAGTACCAAGATATATGGGAGAACACACACACACACACACACACACACACACACACACACACACACACACACACACACACACACACACTCATGTATGTATATACATATATAAATCAGAAATGGAAAAACAAAACAATAAATTGAACATTTATAAATTCAATTCAATTTAAATATTTTATACAAATATTTGACACATCTCAGAAATTACAGCTGTTTCCGCTTCATGAATAAAACGAAGTTTTTCAAGATGAATCAAATCCGTTTAAATATGTAATGATGCTGCATCCGATTGACACATCTTCTAAAATATCAAATGAAAACATGATTTCTAAATCTTTACAAAGACCCTATATAAGCTTAATCATAAATAACTAAATAGTCTAAATTAAATTTTTTAAATTCATAACATTAAATCTATAACTATTCCGTTCTATAACGGATGTATTTGCTCAATGCAGACGTTTATGTAAACACGTATTTATATATACGTATATATACACACACATACACCTATTATTTATGTATGCATAAATACACACATACGTGCGTATGCACAGATGAATATGGACATAAACAAGTTTATATATATATATATATAT
>NC_068981.1:12666292-12667493 GCF_001194135.2 Octopus bimaculoides
ATAGATAGATATATATGTGTGGGTGTGTGTGTGTCTGTACATATTTACTCAGTCATTTAATTTACTCTCATTTTCTTGTTTCAATCACTTGACTGCGGCCATACTGGAGCACCGCCTATAGTCGAGCAAATCGACCCCAGGACTAATTCTTTGTAAGCCTAGTACTTATTCTATAGGTGACTTTTTGCCGAACCGGTAGCTTACGGGGACGTAAACACACCAGCATCAGTTGTCAAGCGACGGTGGGAGGGGACAAACACAGACACACAAACATATACACACACACACACATATATTTATACATATATAGGACGGGATTCTTTCAGTTTCCGTCTAACAAATCCACTCACAAGGCTTTGGTCGGCCCAAGGCTATAGTAGAAGTCACTTGCCCAAGGTGCCAGGCAGTGGGACTGAACCCGGAACCATGTGGTTGGGAAGCAAGCTACTTACCACATAGCCACTCCTGCATCTTCTTACACATCAGCCCTACATCAGTAATCAAATATTGGAATCATACTTCTCGTTCATTTTACATATCAGCTTTCACTAAAAAAATATATCTATTTTTTTACAATTTACATATAAAAGACAGAAGTACTCAAAATTATCTAAAAACTAAATCACAAACCGACAACGATTTATTACATTAATTCATACACACATGTATCTATTTATGTTAGAATACTATTTTATATATATATATATTAATTCAAAACTAAATATTTTTAATTTGACTATTAGAATGCAGGGAAGATAACTATTTTTCCGTTTATAGAAACAAAACGAAAGTCAAAATCAATTCGATACGGTTAACGAAATAACTATTTAAATATATACATACAACAAAAACAAAGTAATGCAATACAAACGTAATGTTCCACATACTAACAAGGAGCCAAAGCAGTAAATTAAATAAGATAAATACGCTATGTCTACATATATACCCCATTATTTCTTTACTCACATACATATATTTATCGATACTAATAAAAGAAAACAAAAAAACGAAACAAAGTCTATACGGACATAGAAAAATAAATTTTATATACAGATGAAAATCAAAATGATACCAATATAAAATAAGTTATTTAATTTCCATCCAGCGCTCACGCTTACATATATGCATATACACACACACACACACACACACACACACACACACACACACACACACATATATATATATATATATATATATA
>NC_068981.1:12671651-12676926 GCF_001194135.2 Octopus bimaculoides
ATAATAATGATAATAATAACAACAACAACAACAACATCGAAATATACCTTAGGAATGGGAACCCTGATTCGAAATTTCCCGAAGACACCTGATGATGGCTGGAGGGTATATCAGCCGAAACGTCGTGTTAACAACAAACAAGATCAGCACAAATATCCGTCAATCGAAAATAATGTAAATAATGTACATAATTCCTCAACTCTTAAATATAGAACTATATGTATTTATATATGTGTGTGTGTGCGTTTGTGTGTGTGTGGACGTGTCTATATGTGTTGGAGAGTGCGAATTTGCGCATAGTATATGTATGTGGGGCTGTGTATAGTATGTGTGTGTGAGACTATTGGACGGGTACGTGTGCACACGTGTGTTTGTAGCAGCTCATGTGAGTAGCGTGTGTACATGTGAGTGAGTTTGTACATGAATTGTGTCTCTTCACCTTAAGTGTGTGCGGCACTATAGTATGCATGTGTACTGTATGTGCTTATACAGAAGATCAGGTTGCACAAATTATACTCAGAGTAACTAGAAGATATTTTATTCTGATATACACTCGAGGGAGATAAGAGATATCCAGTGTATGTAATTTGGGAGTTCAAACAATACTTTTCAAAACATGGATGGAATTTATTGACTAACTTGTATAAAAGCTATTCATAAGCGATTACTTGGGGTTGCAGAGGGAAGTTATCTCTGTTACATGTTAGTAGAAAGAGAAAAATAGCGTCATGTTTGGTTGTAAGAGCATGAATTGCATAAAAATTGAAATTTTACTTGACTGATTCTTCTTGTTGCTTACAGAAACACATGCCCTAGTTGAGCGAACCTCTCGTCATATGCATTCAATTCAAGACTGACCTGTATTTACGTATAGAAAACTTCGAAATATATCATATATACAATGCATTGTTTTAGTAAGATAAGATTTGGCAACTTTAATCGAAACCTCATCATTACCTCGACCACAATAACGCTTTTGAGAGCTCTTTCTCATTTCCGTCTGTAGTTATTGCTTGTAAAACGAAATGTTATCTTAGCTTTTGGGGAGTGTTTAAGTTTAAATAAAGGAAGTGACAATGTCTTGTCATGTGTAATGTTTGCATAATTTTATTGGAAATTTTCCAATGGGCGGCTCGTACCATAGCTGGTCGTATCAAACTAATTGTTTGAGGACGAGATACGATCAAACACTCCGCCGATAGCGCCTTCTTGAAAAAACAACCACCCGTCTTGATCACACTTTACAATAAATTTTCATGAAGAATGCTAAAATAATCCAAATAACGATTATTTAAATACGGAGTCACGCTGCACGATTGTAAAACATTGCATAATGTAATGCGAAGTATACTATATCTAATGTTTTATGCCTTCAACTTTTTTGATAAAATGTGTAAACAATCAAGAATCACTTAGAGATGAAACTAATAATACGAGCAACTCAATAGCAACGTGCTGGACACAAATATTAGTTATTCTATAGCGGCTAACCACTTCATTTATCACTTATTTTGCCTACAATATTGTTGTGTGGACATCCCCAGGCGATAGGTAGGCTAGTCCAATACGTATAAATGGCTAGACGAAAATCGTCGAGCAGAACGCAGGAGCGAAAAATTGGAGTTGAGTTTGAGAAGGGACATATCGTGAGTGAATTGTTATTGAATATTGTTGTTGAAAATTTGTTGAAATTACTGATGTTATTAATTTTGTTGAAAATTTGAGAATTGTTTGTATACCTTGTGATATAAATGCAGACTACGAGTTACGCGGCAGCGGCTGGCAAAATCCGGTCGGCTGACGCTATGGAAATGAAAGAGGTGAACATAGAGATGAAAAAGATAAGGAGACATTTCGAATTTTTGAAGATGGAGGGAGACTGCCTTCGGGTTAGTCAACCGAAAGAAGTGATAGAAAAAGCAGAAAAGAGAATAGTAATGTATAAAACGTTAAATGTAACAACAAAAAGAATTGATATAGCGGAGGCCGACGAGATTGAGAAATGTTTAAGTGGAATTATGGAAGTGATAACATTCTACCCGATAGGAAAAAATTATGGTACAGTGGTGGTACATTTCAAAAGCGAGGAAGAAGCGAAGAAGTACTCGGATAAGTAGGCACTTTTGCCGGTGTAGTGCGGTAGAAGAGCAGCAAGAATAAGATTTGGGAGAATATCCCCCGAGATAGACGTAGGACGGCTGGTAGCAGCTGTGGTATATAATTGCAAGGGCGAGGTGGATATCGTGAAGGTGGAGAGATCAAAGGAGATTAACTGGTGGTGTTTTGGGTTAGAAATTGTAACCCATATAACCCTACCAGACCTGCACAACATTGCAAAGGAGTTGGTGCTCCCCGACGACACACGACTGAGGGTCATGGTAGAGGGGAGGCCACCCGTATACTACAAATGTAGAAGTAGGGGACACATGCAAGCGGTGTGTCCCCGAAGAGAGGTACAGGTAGAGGAGGCAGGGGTCAGTGAAGGAGAAGTGGTAGAAGGTGAAAAGAAGCAGAAAGAAGAAAAACAGGTGAAAGAAGAAAAAGAGGAACAGGAGATAAATGTGGAGGAAACTGCAACAGGGAGAAAGAGAGCACGAACCGAATCGCCACCATAGAATGCCCCTAAAAAAGAAAAGGAAAAAGAAGACAGTGGAAGAAGAGGAAAATATTGAGAATCGAACCCAAGAACCTGAGGATAAAGATAAATATGCAAAAGACCCGAAAAGAGCAGCGAAAATCGAAGAATGGGAGAGGAAAGTAGAAGAGAGGTTGTACGAAGCAGAGATTTTTGAGACACCGATAAGAAGACATTAACATACATTAATGTACTATGAAAAAGATATAGAGATAGAACAAAAGATATCGAAAATAAGAAGGCTAAATAGAGTAAGGTTGGATCCGGTGATAATTGAAGGATATGATAAAGCTGCACCGTTAGAAGAGAACGTGATGAAGAGACTGAAAGAGATATATCCGGAAAATATTATAGCGAGTGGATTACATGTGCGATATAATAATCTGCCAAAAGTCATAACGACAGAGGATCTATTGCCATATATAACTATTGAAGAATAAAAAGATCATAAACCTGTAAAAAGGCTGTGTAAGAGAACAATTAAATGAAACTGCAAGATTTGGGGGGCTTGTAAGACATTTCATCGTTTCATTGTAAGTAATTCATTTCATTCATCATTCGTTCTATGTACCTCACGTTTTGTTTTGTCTATCTGTCCTCGAATGTCTATTCTGTGTTAAGGTTTAATGCCTATAATAAAGAGTACGTGCAGAAGAGCGAAACGGGGCCGTCGGTAGAGTAGACGTCGTGTTCGGTAAAGTCGAGTCGTCGGAAGTGAGAGTTGAGTAAAGGTCGTCCGCATGTGTGATATAACAAATATATGGCTTAAGTTCAAAAATATGACACCTTTCACAATATTTCTTAATGCATGTGATAGAATATTGTCATGTGTAAAATATAATTAAGAATAAAAGGAAATTATTTCACCTGCTTGGAAATGCTCCCCATATTTTGACTTCATTTTTGCATTTATGCAAAAAGGATGAAAATTATTCTAAACAGACTATTATGTGTTGCATTTACTCTATATTATTCCGCACAGAAACTGGACATCAAGATATGAGAAACAACTATAAAGAGCTAATTGGTCGATTTATCAAAAGAAGCGTCCTAACAGAGGAAGCCAATCGAGAGAAAGGAAAATATAAACATCAAAGGAAAGTGTCAGAAACCGCTGAAGCGTTCATCGAACAGAACATTCTTAAAATGGCAATTCTGCAATTCTAGAGAAAAACCCGTCAGAAAAGAAAGTCGATTAGATTTCTTTGGATTAATAAGAGCACACAGTATAGTGAGTAGCACATAAAATAACAATGTATATGGAAACAAAACGCAGTGATAAGAAAAGCGATACCCGCTTTTGCTTACGGTTTTATTGTGTCTACACAGTTTCGTCTGATGTCTTGATGTTTGTTATTGTAACCATTTCTATATTTAGAAGTATATTATTTGAATAAACCGAGCTTAATGCTAAATTAATTTATAGTAATCATTTCCCCGGCGTAAGAAGCAAATATTGCAAAAAACGATCATAAAAGACTATCAAATTCACTCATATGAGAAGATAATTTACAAGATTTACTTTGAAAAGAACATGAAACAGCATAGTAACAATACCAGAGTGGAATGTGCATAGAAATATATTAGCATTAATACAAATAAGCAATGGTATTCATACTAGTGAAGCTAGGAATATACTATCCTAGATAGCTAAACATACGTAAATCGTGGAAAAAGAAGCAACTTAATGTAACCAAACTGGAGTGGAATACTATATATTAAGCACAATATTCATTATGGACTGGAGAAGGTCAAACTTGATAAACACTTGGTTGAGATTTTTGTCACCTTATGTAACTGGTATTAAAAAAAAAATCGGAAATATTCAAATGTAATGAGAATATATTAAAACTGCTGCTTCCATTTTATTCACTGACGAAAAAAGATTTTTCGATTAGGGTAATTGTTATATTTGAGGCTTGTGTGGTACGGATGATTTAAAACTGTTAGTCGTGGCACCGGGGTAACGAAAGTCGAATAATTTCAAACGGGAATATAAAATGTTAAATTTAATAGAAATGTAAAAATAGCAAAAAATATTTACTAGAAATATGGGAATCTATCCACATCTGTTTGAAGTCGACTCACTTCGAAGGTGAATATAAAACGCTGAATTGGAAAAGAAATTTTTAAAAATGACAAGAATTATTTGTTGGAAAGTTGAGAATGTATCCACATCTTTTTGAACAGAAATGTTACAGAGAAATATACCCTCTTTAAGCAAGTCCCCAACAATATCATTAAGCATTACAACATAGACTCGATGGATATAATACAATTTATGAACGAGCGACTGATAAATTAACACAGCTGAATGATACGTAATATGAAATGAGATCATACGCAATATACAATTGGATAAATTGAAGAAATTGTCATGTATCGTTGGGAATATAATTCTATTTTTCTCTTAGTCTTGGACAGAACTGAAGGAACTGCGGTAAATGTATAATTTCACATCCAAATAACAGTTGCAGTGAAAATACGCATTAATGTCAGTGTATTCATTTGCAGAAAGAAAAATTATAGATAGCATTCTGAAGATGTACTCAGACAAACTCATTTCCTAGACAAGAATCCATATATATGCATAAATATATGTATATATATATATATATATATATATATATATATATATAT
>NC_068981.1:12677617-12685294 GCF_001194135.2 Octopus bimaculoides
TACATACATATATATATATATATATATATACACACACACACATATATATACATACACACACACACACACGCACACATATATATACATACACACACACACACACACACATATATATATATATATATATATATATATATATATATGTGTGTGTGTGTGTGTGTGTGTGTGTATATATGTGTGTGTGTATATATATATATATATTTGCGTGTGGGTGAGAGTGTCTGAAGATTTATATGAAAAAGAAAGGGAAAATAGGAGGGAAAACACGAAAACAAGGAACACAAGGGGTGTAGAAACATTCAAACAAACTTGACGGTAATAGATTCAGTAACTATGAGTCACAAATGTGTACAGGTCATGGAACGAATAAAATCCAAAGGGATTTTGTTACATACTCTCAAATATTGCATATTAAAATAGCCACATTTGTAAAACATTTCTAAATTCAAACGCAAAGTATTCGTGATATTGGTAAAACTTCAACTCACTCTATATTGATGAATTCATAAACAAATTGATTTTACTCTATATTTCTCTTACTACTGGAAGTATTCGAGAAACTTAGGAAGCTACGTACTACCTCTTTGCTTGGTTCTCTTTACTCATTATTTCGCATGAGTTCTACTTCAATAAATTGCACATGAACGCTTGCCTAATATTTATTCCATGTATTTTAGCCTCTTTCGAAAAAAAAAAACTTTGTACACACGCCAAACTCTAGGCATTAGCTGCCTTCACTTATACTGTTTTGGGTGTGGTTTGTAAAAGGTTTGTACACTAATACTCGCTCTCTCCCTTCAAAACATTATATTTCACAGCCCATTTTTTTTAAGTCAACCATTTTCCCTCGGTGTAGCGGAGAGGTACATATAATCTATGTTGTGGTTTCATAGGATCGTGAATTGCGAAACAGGCTTCTGACAAATCCAGCAAGGTGACTATCTGAAGACTTAAGCGATTCGTAAATTGTTTAAATTTTAAAAAATATATTAATTTAATAAAGAAGTGGAACAAAACCAGTGTGTATGTTTATTGTTAAAAAACGTCCAACCCAAGAAACATGAAAATCTATTTCAACACCCGAGTTCATATCAAGAATCTTGAAAATCAACCACAAAACCCCCACATATAAATGTTTTTGACTATTTGTATCGAGAAAATATACAGGAATATTGTAGCTGTAGCAGATACTACAAACATATGCAGTAAAGAAGATCGTCTGCCAGGAAAGTTAAATATCAATGCAGCTGATTGATCGGTAAAAATTTGACGGTTATAAGTCATTCTATATTGTCGTGTTTTGGAGGTCACTTTCAAGTATAATTAATAAATTGTGAAAAGAATAAAAAAACTATATGCTTTGCTTTTGTATTGATTTCATCTTCAACTCTAATATCTAAAGGCCCACAGTATGTTTTAATCATACTCATGTCACAAAATTATTGACAAGAATAGCTATATTATTAATTGTCTCTGAATGATGGAGCCCCTCTAACTTACAGAAGAAATTATGTATGTATCACACGTAATTTGATGTTTCCATGCAATATTATTTCAGTGTTAATAATCTTCTTTGTCGATTATTTACTCCTTCACCTGTCACTGAATACAATTTCATTAATATCAAAGTAGTAAGAATTAAATTCAATACACTATGGCCATATTTCAAAAATTTATCATATTCAAGGAATGGCAGATCAAAGAGATTATTTAAAGCAATATAAACTTTAATCAGCATTATAGTAAAATTTATTGCTCTGAGCCACCATACAATTATTGGGTCTTCTATCATTTGCTCTAAGTAGTAAATTTACTAATTTCATTTCTTTACTTTGATCTTATTGTTTTGAGAAAAACGAAGTATTTATAGATTTTAATCATTGCTGCCAAAGCATTCGTTTGATTATCAGTAAAATAGATTGCTTGATTGTGTAGTTAATTGCGTTTGTTATATAATTTGTCTGTTAAACTACATGCAAGTATCTCAGCTGAATTACTCCAAACGATAGAATCTTCTCTACACTTTCCTCAGGGAAATTTCCTCTATTTATAAACACGTTATAAACTCCTATACCACCGTTTTACGTCATTTGTCTTTAATACATTTTATTCACCAGAGAGATAAAAATTGAATTTACTGTGGTTATCAGAAAAACTAAATCTAGCCTCTGGTGTATTCTGGATGGGAAAAAATGCTGTTTTCTTTCAAGTACATCAAAAGTTATAAGCAACTTTCAAACAAAAATTCATGTGAATGAATGAAAGAAACATTCAGATTTCTCGGTTTAAGTTGGTAATAATCCTGCTTTCAAGTTTTCTTATCATTGAAAACTATAGTACTGGATTATGATTTTCGTAATAATGCACATCTACATTCCTCATTTCGATTATTATGGCAACACATAGACACACATCCGCGATAGGATATACCTATTAAGTATATGTCGGGTAATTATTTGATCGAACCGAAAGGAATGAAAGAGGAGTGCAACACTTTAATGTAGGACGTTTAGGTTTATATTTAACAATTCTTTCACTCTTCTGCAATTTAAAACAGTTTTATAACAGACACACAGGCCTTGGAATCATAGTGAGACGATGATTTAATACTTCATTGTTATTTTATTTTACCTCGGTTGGATTTGAAATTAAGCATCAAAGATTTTGTGGCGTTTTCCCTGACAACGATTTTATGCATTAGAAATGATACATCTCTAAATCTCTCAGAGGGACTTAAGCAGTAGTGATACGATAAAGTAGTTGTATGCTGCCAACGTAAAGTGACAGTCCCATGAAGGGAATCATACTACTGCTATTTAGCCCTAGGAAACTGCACCGCTTCCTGTCGAGCTTGTCACATTTCTTGTGTCCTTGTGTTTACGAGGGGAAGAGAAGCACCTCCACCCAAATGGTGCTTTCTTTCAAATACACCTAGATTTAGGTGGAAGTGCTTGTATCCCCCTCGTAAACATAAGGACAGAGGAAATTTGTCAAGGACGACAGGAAGCTGTGCAGCTTCTTAGGGCTAAATAGCAGTAGTATGACTCTCTTCATGGAACTGTCACTTTAAGTTGACAGCATACAAGGATTTTAGGAATACAAAATGAAAAAAACGGAAACACGTTGTAGAAATCATCCTCCTACAGATAGCAAGACATTTTCTTCAAATAAAACTTAAACCATTAATAATAAGGAAAATCATATAGGACAATGAACTCCTACGTCGGTTATATCTGAAACAGATGGCGATCCTTGAAATATTTCGGGTGAAAAGTAAGGATTTTTTAATTATATAATAATAATAATATAAACAGTCGAAAAATTGGAGTATTAAAATATGTATATGGTTATTGACAATAACATAAAAAATACTGAACACGTACTGGAAAGTCAATTTGAGGAATGAGCAAGTGTCTCCTCTGAAACGCATCCGTAACAGAGTGGACGAATCCAGTGCCCATATCACAAACGAGCGCCCTAGACTTGCTCCAAACCACTGCAAGTTGTGGCGACACGACCAAGTAGTGAAATCTCTACGTCGGAAACTGTGCAAATAGTGGGGGCTAGAGAGAGGCAAGACGTGGTATGAGCACAAACCGCAGCGAGTGGCAGAATCGGAGACTAGCAAAATCCTCTGGGATTTCCCAATCCAAACAAAGCAGGTACTAGAGTACAACAGACCGGACCTAGTGCTGGTGAAGGTACACCACAGATGCTATACAGTTGACGGTGCATGCCCCTTTGACCCACGAATAGTTAGGAAGGAAGACGAAAAGATAGATAGATACAACCCACTTCAGCACGAAATATCCGGCTATGTAAGATGGAGACGGTGAAGATAGTGCCAGTTATTGTTGGGTCCTGGGGTTTGAATAATTCACCTTTCGAAACATGGGTGTTTTGCTCAATTTATGGTAATAATAATAGTTTCTTTATTTTCTGCAGAGACAAATAAGATCACCATGACCATCAATGGTTCACACCGTCTTTCCGATCTGAAGCTGTATGCTTAGTGCATTATCGTTTACTCCTAACCATTGTCTCTAGTCGCTATCTTCTCTTCAATGTGAAAAACGAAGATGGAAAACAGTTGATAAGACTGTTACTCAAGAGGAAGTGGTCTATCTTTAATCTGTTCAGTGTTTTCCCCCACATAATTCCTTTCGCCAGTGTCACCTGGCAGAGGAAAATTAACTGTCGATCCCCATTAGATGCGGATGTAATTCAAATCAGTCGCACACAATAGGATGTTTTTTCTTATACGTGAAGCTTGCTACTGTATGAATGCGTGCAGTACGCTTTCGTAGTTTCATGCGCATCTCGAAATTCCCATCTAACGAGACTGCCGAGTCTGTAGATGCTGTCTTAACAGCAGCTGTAACACGCTAACGATTTATGGAAGTCAACTGTAGTTACCCCCGGCCACAATACACTTTCTATCGGGAAGGTAGTTCATATTTGTCGAACTCTATTCTTTCTCCACGGACTTCAATGTTCTTAACAGAGTAATTAGTTGTATGTGGGAGAAATATGGATGAAAGTAAGTGTAACACCTACGAAATCAAAAAGAAATTGGATCAGTGGAGACTCTAATGACAAATGCAACCAAAATTATAAAATGCGGTGTAACATCACGCTTGTATATCAAATCAGAAATATGAAGGTGATATCCTTCAACAGAGAGATGTAATAATATGAAAAAAAAATTGCGAAATAAACAGCAACAACAATTCATTACAGAAAGAAATCTGAATAAAAATCGCAAACACAATGATAAGGCAAATGGAAGATTATAGTGGTGCACAAGAATTGGATTACCCTCTGCAGATATATTCTAAAGCAAAGTTTAGAGCATCTGATTCAAACTTTCCCATGGCTACCAGTTGAAAGAATTTACAATTTTCAGCAATAAGCAAATGGTGCTGTTAAATGAGAATATATCACCCAGGGATTTACGATGTGTTTATGTACAGAAACAACTTGCGTGATATTGAATAGAAACGTGACTTTAAATTACCGGTTATTTACTAGTAGACATAATTGAAGGAAAAATTACTGGCTCCTATATGAAGAAACATTTAAAATACAAACATCAAAAGAATAAAAGACCAATTACTGATAAATAAGATGGTGGTTTAAATGTATTGCTGGAAGAAAAAACAAATGATGCATTGCATTTCTCAATTACTGAAAGGCGTTCGACTAGTTTCAGCAAACCTGGATCAAAAGATGATTGAAACCACTCACGAACTTGAAAATAATTAGATATCTGACAACAATTCTGAGAGACGTTGAAGAGTGTGGATAATATCAGGAATAGAAAGACCTCACAATGAACAATCTTTCAAGATGACAGGCCCTTCTATATTGATCCCATTGTCGATTATGCTAAACAACCGAAGAAGGAGAGTCACTGTCAGAAAATGCGGAAGATAGTTCTCATCTCATTTTTTATGCACGATTTATTGCAAAAGAACACCCCATGGATCGTTCACTGGAAGCCTTAATAATATTTCTAGTGATACATAAGATGTGTTGGAATGGATCCAGCTGATGGCAAGAATATGAAACACTTGAGTGTACAAGAAGCATATAAGCATTCTGGAACAGAGGAGAATTATAAAAGTCAAAGTACAAAAATGAAGACACTCTACACACAAAAATATTTTCATACAGTTAAGACTCTAAACTTCCTTTTAAATGCGGGACACAGAATACATGTAAGGGATTTTCGTGAAGTACAATTAACTAATAATATATGAGAAAAGAATAATGGAGTGCCGGAAAGAAGAATTGCAAGCATCGACAGGAGTACATTGAAGCAGGTGACGCAACAGGGAAGCCTGAAACGCTCCAATAAGATGTGAATCATTTCTATTCGAAGAGACCTAAGATTGGTGTTAATAATTATTCAACTCGTAGGACAACTTGAGGAAGTTAGTCTAGAATGGAAATTATAAGCGAACGACTATTTTACAGAGTTCATAGTGTAGAAAGGAAAAAAAGAGCAAACAAAAACGAGAAAAAAGTCGGAGAGCTGGATAAAAAAAAAAAAAAAAACCGTTACATTCTGTATAAAAACAGGAAAAAAATGCTCCTACTGTAATTTTCGGAAAGAATAACAAGATTAGTTTGAAGAAGGGTGTATTGAAGAAACAGACGGATGCAATGAATTTACTAGTATAGGAAGTGGATGATGGATAAGTAAGACTTTATTTAAATGAAAAATGTGATACTATACAATGCCAATAATTCCCACATTCTCCTACATCTCAGAATGAATGCAAAATGATTAAACGTAATAATATAGCTGCCATCAGTTCCCGGATTTTTTAAGGTGGTTTGGTTTTACAACAGAAAATAACTAAAATGATTTTGTGAAACAGAAATGAAACTACTCGAAAAGTTTGAAGTGAAGTTACTATTTTCTGTACGAACCAAACAGAAAATAAGAGCAGACAGCAAAAAAAAAACAAAAAAAAACAGGTATGGTAGTCACTGGTGACAAGTAAATATGCCTTGCTGTTTGATATGCAGCGGAAATATAGAGATAAAAGTGATACGAAACTTCAAATTCGTTAAGGTGAAATAATTGCGATTAAATATATGACGTTAGATTCACTGTTATGTGTGTAAAAGTACCACATCTCCCCTCCATTAAAACACTAAGCACGCTAACATAGAATAAACCAACTCAACAACTCCAAAAAATTCAGCTTTATGGTTAAATATGTATTATATAAACGTGTGTAAGTGCACGTGCGTGCATGCGTTTATACATATTTATATAGATAGATTGATAGATATATAGATAGATCTAAGTATAAGTGTATATGTGTATGTGAGTGCGTGCGCGCGTGTGTGTGCGCGCAAGCGTGTGTCTATGTATCTATATACAAATATAACGTCAAAATAGTTTTATAAGCCTCAAGACAGAATATTCAAAGGTTTATCGTTTGTGACTTCGGTGATTCGCTTCAAATTGGCTATCTTAGATTATATCTCTTATATTGATAGGAGTATAATTGACAGACAGGGAAACTGGCTCCATCATTTTGTTTAAAGTTCATTGCAGAAATTTCTCTTTCTTAATAATCCAAAATAAGATATGTATGAAGGATTTGAAAGAGGAAGTTGGGTGAAGTGCTGTCATCGAACTTCAATGCATATTTACTGAGTCGGGTTTTTATTGGAATCCTATTTCTTACACGCACCCGCAGTAACGCGGACGCACGCACACACACATCCATATATGTATGTATGTATGTATGTATGTATGTATGTATGTATACACACACACACGCACACACACACACACACACACATGCATATCTATATAGGGAGAGAGAGAGAGGTAATGGTGTCAATTAGACTGAAAGGTATCAGGTAATGCTGAGTAATGCTGAGTAATGCTGAGTAAGTGCTATGTATAGACCATAGTTAAGTTCTAGGTTCGGTGATTATGCGAATAAGGAGTCCAACGTAGGTCATATATTAGCATGTGTATATATAATTGTTTTTTTTTTCAGAATGAAATAAACGACCAAGTCTGTGAAGATTTTAGAACATTTAAAATAGAAGGTCTTACAGCTGTTTCCAGGATGTTTATTATATCCCTTCATCGGAGACGGTGTGAGAAAATGGTTAAACAATAGTTAATTTAGATCAGATACGAAA
>NC_068981.1:12687429-12698901 GCF_001194135.2 Octopus bimaculoides
TATATATATATATATATATATATATATATATGTATGTATGTATGTATGTATATATGTATGTATGTATAGATTGTTAGGTGTGGTGTACATAAATTGAATATTGAGAAAAACGTTATATATATACATATAAACGCACACTCACACACACACACACACTTTCCTTGCAAACAAACCACACGATTTATAATTGCTTGGCTCTTGTAATACTTCTACATTGGCCTCCTCAAGATTTAGTATCTATTTGTTATATATTTAGTTTTATGCCACGTTTTACTGCTATCTCTTTCTGTCTACCTATTTACATATTTTTAGTATTTCTTTAGTACTACGTCTATTGCAATGAACTTACATTTTGTTTCATTTCACATCGTATGCTGTCTGTATCGAACTTCTTATATTTCGAGGCATTTAGGATTTTAAAATAAATGTTATTGAAAGCTATCAATGAAATATTTCCATGTTTTAGAATATGGATAGAATGTGAAGTATCATAAAGCCGAACATAATAGATATCTCGGGAAAACTATCAGAATATTTTGGAGAATTCTATTAAGTATATATCAATAAATGTTGATATAATTATTTATATAATACATTTGAATGTAAATTCAAGCTTAAATAGAGATTTAATAGTCCATTTATACACACACACGAACACACTTATATATATTATGTGTGTGTTTCCGTGTTTGTGTATTAATATATATGTATATATATACACATATGTAAATATATATACCTTCGTGTATATGCAAACATACATACATAGAAACAACGATATTGAAAGAGCCAAACCATTATAGTGGTTGAATTCTTTACTTAGTGAATCTGGTCGATTGGTTTAACAATTGTCTTGAGATTTCTTCAACACGCATATAACCCATTCATACATCATTGAATTTTATCATAAATTCATTGAGCTTATAGAAATGTTGGTTCTGTTGTCCATCATGGGAATGTAAGTAGTATTTCCAGTTATGTCACAAAGATTACACGTCGCTGATGTAGTTCCTGGAAACAATATATGTGACTGACTACTGCTGCTTATCTTCTTCGTAATATGATTCTGATTTTTATTGTGATTGGTATCCGTGAAGCACGCCTTCGAATAGATGACTGTGGTTTGCCTGTTCTGATTAAGTTTAAACACGTGGGCGTTGTAAACATTTTTACAGAACGTAAATATATCTAATGTGAAATTTACTATAAAAATTCATAGTTGTTCAATATAACAATAAAACTAAGATTAAAAGGCTCCCATTGATGATAAATAATCATATATGTTGAAATTATGTACACAGGGAGTATAATTTCATATATTTTGATAAATATCATTAAGAAGAAAGATATTTCATAGTTTGATATTTAATGCTTTGTATACTGAATATTCTAATATTATTACGAACCTTATACTACATAGTATATCCAAAATTTCAAAGAAGGGTCCTTGTATTTATAACCTTGCAATGGAAACCGAGATTCATAGTGATGCACCGTAGCAGATCTCAGTAAAGGACAGAAATGCGGATGTCCGTTCTGAAGCAGATATCGCTATAGCTTTATTTCGCCTGAGATCAAAACGATTGAACGAGATTCAGATGGCGGTCGCATGACTTAGAATAAAGTAGAGGCTAAATCTTTCTAAAATCCAGTACAATGCAACTTACTAAAACCGGAAATTCCTATTAAATAGCGTAACCCGTGATACACAATCTAATGCATCATGGAGAAGTTGATCATGGTCGATAAGTAATTAGTTATAATTTTCTGCTCAGTCAGGGTAGTTATGCAACTAATCAACGTTACAAAAGTACAACAACAACAACTAGATAAGTGTTCTCTTCAGTTTATATTACCCTCATATATCCATTTTGGAAAACGTTATGGTTATATTGATCATCATCCTTTGACCAGCCGCTTTCCAAACTATACGTCTTTCATTGCTGTGTTCAAATCTCTAATATCCAGCCCTGAGTCCCGAGATATAGTATCTGGAAATATCAGGTTCCTGGAAAAAACACTTGCGGAGGGATGCCATAGCCGCAAGGAAGAGATAACCTCTTTGTCTGCTCGATGACAGGGGCCAGCAAATTGTAGCCGTTTCTGCTTTAGCTTGAGGGATATTGGTATCAGATTTCCGTAGATGCTACTAAGTGTTGGGTGTGAACTGAGTTCTGTATCTTTCTGAACAGGTTGGTATATATTCCATCGTGTTATTGTTCTAAGAGAGCCGATAAGATCTATGTCTCTGATTCATAGAGAAGGAAAAAAGATGGTCACATTAGCTTCATTAGCAGGGAAATAAATACAATCCGGCTGACTAAAGCGCAGTTTCCTTCTTGCAGCTTGTATCACATTAATTTCGCTCATCAATATCAGGCCACAATATTTAGATAATGCCAACCAGCTTATTGGCAAAAACTCCACTTAGCAATATGTAACGATCATTAATGTCCAGACGTAAGATTTCGTCTCTATGCCTACTCTATTGCTGTTATAATAGACCTTATTTCTTTCCGTTTTGTTTCATTTTTAACATAACGATACACGTTCCCGTTCAAACACACCAATCAGAAGTGTAAAAAATCACCTGATCTTAGAATGTGATTACTATGAAAAACATTTTATTTTGTACCTGCTGCTGATGAAGTTGGAATTTAAAGAGCAAGTAACTTGAACACTATCTGAATAAACACTAAATATAGATACATGCACGGAGATATCAAAGAGTTCCCGGCTTAGTTCTCTAGTACGCTTAGTTATAAGACAACAGCATACGGTTGCATTTAGAGTGAGAGCTACTCGTGACGTTCGTGAGACAGTGTGCCCAGTGACATCGCTGTGTTTGCTTGCAAGTTGCGAAATTTGATTTGCGAAATTTTGTCACGGACAGGAGGTTGGAACAAAGAACTAATGTGGAATTTTGTATTAAACTTGGGAAGGGTGCTACACAGTCATTGAGCATGCTTCAGCAATCTTACGGTGAGGAGGCAATGGATCGTTCGCAATATTTCAAGTGGTATGGGCGCTTCAAACTCGGAAGAACGTTCCTGGAAAACGATGAGCGTTCCGGAAGACATACCATGCGTATCGACCCCTGGAAATGTGGTGAAAAGTCCTCAGCTTGTGCATGAGGAACACCGAGGTCATTCAATGACGTTTTGAAGAATTTCAAGGATGCCATTTGGCGAAAATGACCGGATATGTGGAAGGCGAAGAATTGGATTCTTCACGGCGACAATGCACTCTCTCCTCACTCGTAAGTTCCTGGGCAAAGACAACATGGTATCGCCTCCACACCTGCATGATTTGCCAGATTTAGCACCTGCCGACTTGAATCTCTTCACCAAGTTCAAAATGCAGTTCACCGTTGTCGAAATCCAGATCGAGTTAGAAAAGGTCTTCGAGTCGCTTACAGTAAATGACTTCCAGGCTGGATTCTAAATGTCGCAGGAACTCTGGGATCGGTGTATTACAGCGCAAGGTGACTATTTTGAAGGAGATGATGTTAAAACTTAGGTAAATAAGTTATTTTTTATTAATCATAACTAATCCGGGAACATCGTATATATATATATATATATATATATATATATATGTGTGTGTGTGTGTGTGTGTGTGTGTGTGTGTGTGTGTGTATGTGTGTGTGTGTGTATGTGTGTGTGTGTGTGTGTGTGTCTGTGACTGTGTGTCTGTGTGTACGTTTATAAATGACTGTACTTGGACATAGTGGTGTCTATGTGTGCAAATTATGTATGGGTGTATAGTGTGTAGGTGGAAGTAAAATAAAATAAGTATGGATGAAACAGAGTAGAGATCAGATGCATAGAAATTTAAACTCGAAACTTTCCCTCCAGGGCCGACGGCTTTGAATCTAAGTTCGGCTATAAAATCAATCTGTGCCGCTGTTTTGGGGGTAGAAAGGCGAAAAAACTGCAGGCTTGTAACATTTATGTAGTTGGAGCACAAAATGTATGGCTATTCAGTATTTAAATATTTGTTTAATCTGGCAACTCGTAGTTGGCCTGTTAACACGTTAAACCAAATCTACGTAGAATGTCTACCTACCTACCTACCTACCTACCTACCTACGTACCTACCTACCTACGTACCTACCTACCTACGTACCTACCTACCTACGTACCTACCTACCTACGTACCTACCTACCTACCTATCTACCTACCTACCTACGTACCTACCTACCCACCTATATATATATATATATATATATATATATATATAAAATTAAATTAGAGGATATGTTAACCTTGGGAAGGGAGGGTTGCATCCAAGGAAATACTGTTTCAATACCTATTATTGTTGAGGGAATGAGATTCCCTTCAAAATAGAGGCATATAATAAGCATATGGTTTACATCCAGTTCAAAGATGGAAAGAAAATGGAGATAGGTAATTTATCAATTATTTGTTATTAACAAATTTGTCATCTTCGTTTCTTACAGCCGTTTTATTCAGTACTTTAATTACAAGTTTGTACATTAAATTTGCATTTATGTAACATGAGATTAATTTCATCAGAGAAGGAAAAGATGTACCTTGAGATGTTGTGTTGACCTATCAGTTCATTTCAGCAGACTCAATTGAAACGGCTGTAAGAAGCGAAGATAACCAATTTGTTTAATAATTGTTAACTTCCTTATCTCCATTTTCTTTTCTTCTTTTAATCTATGTAATGGAAATATATTCATATATATTAAATATATATATCGAAAATATTTTCATATTACAATACAATGCTAAAATTGACCCACAATATATATATATATATATATATATATACGCACACACACTACATACATACATGCATACAAATATATACACGCACACACACTACATACATACATACATATATGTGTGTGTGTGTGTTGTGGACCAATTTTTGTATTGTATTGAGATATGCATATATTTTCAATTATCTATTTTTCAGAGAAATTTTATACAGCGTGGGTGTAATGTTATCTATTTTCTTGTCTGATTTTCAGTTGTATTTATTGTAATGTACATGCAAGGCCATGATAATCGTATGCGAGAGTGTTGTACTGGTCTGTCCAATGCAACAATCACTGTCGTAAAGTTTGAAACTTTCCGTTTTGTAATCAAAATTATAGATCGCGTGTTTGATCATCCGTTGGCTTCTGGGCTCAGATGTTTTCGATGTGTTTAATAAGGAGGCTTTGCATTTGGTGTTTCCATCGTACATTATTTATTCAACTGTGCCGTCACATATTAGTGATGGGCAGAATTTTCAGTAGTTCTGTCTCAGCTGTGATAGAAAAGTTTCTAGTTCAGTATATAAATACCAGTGCACTATGGAAAGCAACTATTATACGTATGACATGTGCAAAATGTAACTATCTTTATCTCATGATTGAACACTTTTAAGTAAACAATTGAGAGACTTTCTTTCTGAATATATCTTTACACTCCGACATGTTATATAAGCACGTATCAATATATCTACGTTCAGAAATAACAAAAGAACATTTTAACATTTCTATGGTTGTCATAGATATGTTGTCGATATTTTACTGCACTCTGACTGGAATTCACATGATATAAATATTTAATATATTTCTCCTCAATGAAAAGTTTTGAATGCTGTACAAGGTGAATGACTACAAGATCACGGATTGCACTCACAAGCCGAATATGAATGAAATTCATCGCTCTGAAAATAATAATATTTTGATCATGCAAGAGGATTGTATCACATCTTTTATTGTGATAACGGTTAACATATTTTGACGAATATTAGAAATATTTGACAACATGAAATTATTATATCTTCCAAGGTTGTATATTTGCTTATCCCAAATCCTATGTGAGCGGCACTCCTTTTACTCAACCCAAGAGTGGGCATAACTTCCCCAACACACAGAGCCAGATCATCAGATATGATGCCACCACCGCAGAAATATGTGGATGATGCGCACACTGCTCGTAAGAGCAGAGAGAAGTTGCTGAAAAACGAGCTTTTTTTTAGGAGTGGCAAAGAATATTGTAAGACAGCTGAGCTGGCTTTGACAGAGTTCAAGTGTGAGAAACACGTAGTAGCACTGGAGATCATTTCAAGCGACAAACGTTCCAGTTTGGCCACCCATGAAGCCTTTTCGAATATCAGACCAGTGGCCACTACCAACACCCTGTATGTCAACCAGTATTCCTGCTGAACATCAGGGGCATCGTAATGTCCCACCAACACAAAACGCATTACCTGAAAGAATTAGTGACATGTAATCAAGTGAGATGAATTGGACTAAAAGAAACACATCTGAACGCGGACATATCCGATGCTGGGATACACATACCACAGTATCTTATGTTTCATGCTGACAAGAGAGAGATGACTCTAGGTGGATTAGCAATGTACATCCGGGACTATATCACACCTGGTCCTCCTGTCAACTGAAACTCAATCTGTGACACATTGGTGATACAGACTAAACAAAGGAAAATAGTAATGGATACTACATGTCGCCCACCAGAGGCTCCAAATCACGAGGCCTCATTTGACGAGAACTTCTAAGAAATGAAAGAAATGTTAACTAACCTGGATGACAGACTGCACATACTTCTTCTTGGGGACTTCAGCCTCCCTAAAGTCGAATGGTCTGAGAGCTGCTTTCTCTGAGGTATGTCACTGCATGAACACAGGCAACCAAAGCCTCTTCTTCATCTCAGAAATATGTTCTTCATCGGAAATATAGTGCTCCATCCAAAAAGGAGAAATAATGTTCTGGACGTCTGCTTCACAAATAGCGCGGCACTCATCCATAATTTTAAGTTGACCCCAACGATATTCTCGGACAATAACTTAATAGAACTAACAACGAATGTTTTGCTGAAAACTGCAGACATGCAGGCTACTTGAATCACCCAAATACTCTCCAGCCTGAAGCTTCGCAAAGCTGATTGGAAGGGAACTGAGAAAGGGATCATGGCAGATAACTGGTCTATCAGTCTAACTACGCTTGATATCGACATAAACATACAGCACTTTATGGATACTTATGCACGACGTAGCAGTAATGTTCTCCAGAAAAAATGCCAAACCAAAATAAAAATATAATTCCCAGTGATATGAGGATTCTAATGAGAGAATGATAAAAAATATCTAACTGTCTAAATGGGCCACTACATTATAGCAAAGGATCCCATCTCAAGCAAACACTGCCACTATTATGACAAATTCTAAAATCTTCTATAAATATGCAAAAACATGCTTCGGTACATTAAAATATAGGGCTACTGTTTGAAGAAACTTGCTCGCCGACTGCAGACCCCAGAGGATCAGTGAATTACTGACTGTGCAATGCAAGAGTGTTTTTATAACTTCACTGGGGCACTTTCAGGTAGCTATAACTATGAGATCTTCAGCATCATAGCTCTACAGAAAGAAATGGTAGTTATTGATAACATCAAAATAGCAGAAGCAGATGTAATATCAGCCATTGATGAAATGAGCTCAAACTCAGCCACAAGCCCTGATGAATTCTCAACAATCCTCCTAGAGAAATGCAAAGGGGATCTAGCAAGACCATCAGAGATTCCTTTTTTAGAGTTTCCTCCAAATTGAGAGACTTCCAAAAATTTCAGAGGAAGGCATATGTCCTATCCATAAGGTAGGTAGCAGAGCGGATGCTAAAAATTATAGGCCTGCCTCTCTAACCTCCAATCTCAGAAAAGTCAGGAAGGGTATTGTCAGCAGGAAACTGAGTGCGTTCCTCAGCCAAAGGAAGAAGCTGCCTTACACAGCTTTTGTAACATTATGATTGGAAGTTGAAACGATTAATGAGTCACTCAAGCGTGGGTATGTTATATCTCGATTTTGCAAACACCTTTGATAAATTTGACCACGGGATGATATGTCACAAGCTACGACGACTCGGTGTGGTCGGAAAACTGGGAGATTTGTTACATGACTTCTTGAATGACAGCAGTGAGGCTGTGTAAACCAATGGAACCCTCTTCAAGGAGAGAGTAATAGAGAGTAGAGTGCCTTAGGGGACTGTATTGCAGTCGCTAATGTTCATGGGGGCTATTTCAGACATGACATCAGTTACACAGACAATCACACTTACTAGCTAAGCCAACACCACAATAACAGTACGAGCAGTCAAAGAACGTTAAGATATTAATTTTCTACAGTAATACCTTGGTGCCATTTACAAATGGGCTGACGAAAACTACATGCAATTTAATGCAGGAAAATTACAAGCCCTCTGCTTCCAGCAAATTGGTGATCACAAGTCTCAACAACGATGCTTTGAACCAAAGGGAGCGGCAATCCCAGACGCATGTACAATGCCTGATCTGGGGATTGATATGAGCAACGATGACTCGATTCATGTACATATTACCAAGATTGTGGCAAAGTGCCATCGAATTGCCGAA
This sequence comes from Octopus bimaculoides, assembly GCF_001194135.2. NCBI lineage: Eukaryota > Metazoa > Mollusca > Cephalopoda > Octopoda > Octopodidae > Octopus > Octopus bimaculoides. The sequence goes on from NC_068981.1 coordinate 12,695,845, forward strand.
TGATTGCTGAGGAAATTTAGAACAAAGGACCAAGTAACTATGCTTATTCTATGGAGGACATTTGTACTCGGCCGTCTGGACTACTCCTCTTTCAACTGTAGTCATTCTACAGTGTTAAATTAAAAGCAATTTTAGAAGTTGTTCAGCGGTGCGACACGAAGATGGTCGCGTCAGTGGGACAACTGAGTTAATGGGGGTAAGTGAAAGAGGTATGATTCTACGCCCGGGAGCGAAGACGGGAGAGGTATACCAATGAAAGAGCCTGGAGCTGCTATACCATCTCCCGCACTGGACGTCACTGAACTGTTCCAAATGTCTCAACCAACCTGTCTAGGAAGAGAACCATGTACTGCAACAATGTGCTCACACACATATAAAACGTTGGCTAAAAATCTGAGGGTTGTTCCTACTATCTAAGGTCCCAAGTGAACCTATAAAAGATAGGGAACTGAAAAGAGGGCAGCAGTGTCGAAACCCCTCTTTCACCAAAAGCCATAAGATTGGCCATTGAGAGGGTCGTTACACTGGCGGTGATCCAGTATGGCAGCAGGCTGTGGGGTAAAAAGTATAAAAGAATAAAAGAGTAAAAGAATATATCTATCTGTGTATCTATCTCTATCTATACGCGTGTGTGTTTGTGCGAGTTTGTCCTGTGTTGTCTTTAAACATACAAAAATATTTTCATTTAGACGTGTATATCTGATAGATTAAAATTTCATGAGAGTGTGTGCGCTTGGCTTTTGCGCCTGTGTGAAACGGTGTGTAAGAAACATTCTGCAGTACACTTCTAATCAGAATTATGTGGAGTAAATGTTGAAAATGTGTATTTCACAACATATAACCGTTTTAATGTATTTGTTTTTTTGAGGTTTTATTTTTTATTCACATATTATCTCTTCTTTAGATCCTAATTATATACATGTATGAGAAATTTGTGGAAACGAAAATTACCTAAATAATTCTTTGAGAAGCATTGATAATCCACTCCACAATATACTGAGAAATATTACTGCTCTTTATATTTCGATCGCAGGCATAACCTCTATGTAATTCAGAATTCACCTGCTGATATTCTATAAATGCTTTTGTACTCATGTTCAAAAATTTGTTTTATATAATTCTTTGATATTTCTATTTATGAGAATAATATTCTTACGATAATTTGAAATAATAAAGTAAGCTGTTCTAAAATACGTTTGATTTATATAATGTCTCTTCGAAAATAAACGAATATACAAACATACACATATATGTACATACAAATATACTCACATACATATATACATACATAAAACATGTATAAGTATGTTTGAATTTATGAATCGCCAAAGGATCTCTGTATGTGCATAAAAGCAGTTTCATGTATAGTAGCAGACGAGAATCTTCTGTCCTGGACGCCGTAATTCACATATCACATGCTTTCATTCTATTGGAAATTATTATTATCATATATATATATATATATATATATATATATATATATATATCGGAAATTTACAGAAGAACAAAAGAGGAAGATAGGTGTATAAACAACAAAGAGGTGTATTAGCTTGACGCTCGGGAAGGTGAAAAACTCTTTTGCGTTTCGAGCCTGCACTCTTAAACGCAAAGGAACACGCGGAAATAAACAGAGAGAGAATAAAAAACTTTTGGAGTTAGCGGTCAATTATGGCGACATACATTGTGTGTGTGTGCGTTTGTGTGTGTGTGTGTGTGTGTGGGTGCGCGCGTGAGTGTTTGTCTGTGTCTATACATGCATGTATATTTGTATGCATGTGTACATGTGTGCGTTTGTGTGTACGTATGTATGTATTTAGGTATGAATAGGTGCAGGCGTCACCGTGTAGTAAGTAACTTGCTTTACAACCGCAAGCTTCGGGATACACTCCCACTGCATGCCACCCAGACTAGTGTCTTCAACTGTAGACCCTGAAGCAAAATCACTATCATCTTCCCTAATTAATAAAGATATTTACAACTCACTTTTGTCCTTTTATCATAGGCGTACCATTTAACGAGAAAAACTATATTCACATACAAAATAAACAGAAGGCATGTACATTCGTTTCAAAAACTTAGTATTTTATTTAAGTCGCTGAGAAGTGTAACGATTCGATTTTGATAAACTGGGCATAGACCTTGTCGTCACGGGTTTAAGTTGAATCTCTGCCTCTAATGGGTTCATGTAGGTTCGACCTCGTACGCGGGAAACATTTTTCGTAGTATCCTTGAATTCTGTCCAGAGTATTCTATGGTTTAACCAATGCCACATTTTTTACTGGACATGTCGTATAGTCTGTTGTCCCATACACTTTATCAAGGTTATCATGTGCTGTGAAGCCTCATTTGACGACGTCTATGCTACAATTAATCAAGAATTGTATACCCGGGCTGAGAAGTTTTCAACACCGCATCGACCACGAATTGTTGAAGAAAACCTCAAAATTAGATACTTATATTTATTGTGGTAGGCAGAAAATATTCGTATTTTAAAACGATGATTTCATTTGTGAAACAGAGCGAGATATAAGTTCAAAAGATTTATTCCTGGAAAAAATAATGGACTTTAGGAATATGATACAAATACGGCGAGAATAACTAAATAATTTTGTCATTTATATATATTTATCTACACTACACTTGATCACCAGTGGCACACCTTTATGTGCCCCACATTAAATGATATTTGTAGAATTATTAATCGCATCAAGTTAATTTACACACACACACACATATATATAAATGTAATTAAAACAGGTGCAATAAAATTTTATCCATGAAATCTTAAATTTATATTTTAGAATCACTAAAGCAGTGTTATGGTTCATTGATTATTTGAGACATTGGAGTAAATGTTAATGATTTTTTACACTTTATCTTAAATAAAAGGCTAATACCCATTAAACTCTTGAAAGAAAATGTATTGTATTATCATGAAATCTGCTGAGCAGCTTTTACAAATCGATTCCAATCTATGTCGGAATGACTGCATGTCAAGGCACTTATTTTCCAATATATTTCATTAAGTTAAAACAGCCTTTTGTTCGTATATATATA
>NC_068981.1:12699001-12701793 GCF_001194135.2 Octopus bimaculoides
ATATATATATATATAGTCTTGTATCTGGGGAGTGTCATTCTCTTTTAGTGCCTTATTATTCAACACACTCACCGGTTCGATTTCTACTCATTTACTTATCTTTTCTAAAATTTTCGTTACGTCTTGCAGCCATTTCAATAGTCATTGATATACATACATACACACATACATACATACATACATACACATACATACATACATACATATACGTGATTGTATTTGGTTTTCAGTTGGTCTTCACATCCTACACTTGGCTAGCCAAGTCAGTCGTTGTGTCGGAATGAAAACTGAATATACATAACAGAATATACATAACAATTTTATACTTTTATTTTCTGAATAGTACGATAATGATATTAGAATATTTCATTTGGATAATAGTTGGATATTAGTATGCATGTCATTCTCTCTCTAAAACACCTCACTACGTATTTCTTGTTTGTATTTCTGTTTCATATTTTCCGTTTTGTGATTGTACATACCCTATGTGTATATCTGCGGTATCACACAACAATTGTAATTTGTATGCTGATCCCCATCGAATTAGTGTGCATTGAACTGATTTACAGTAACTATTCCACGACTTTGGTATTTACACTGGCTAGAAAATTCTGAAGATCATCTGTGCAGAAAATTAATGTGATCGTATTTTCTGCTTATCTAAAACTATGCTTGTCTATGCCTGTTTTATATATTACTAGAACTTATATGTAATGGAAGAGCGATTTAGAGTATCAGTTAAGTAGACGTCAGTTTAATGCATGGCCTTGCTTGACAACTTAATCTGATATTCCTTCGTTTAGTTCTTAAAGATGACATTTGTGCAGGAAATATACTTTTTGTTTGGTTCTCTTCATCTCTTTTGCCGACGTTGCTACATATACAATAATCTTCCTCGATTTTACTCTGTCCCATCTCTATTAAACTTCTGCAGTCATCTTGGAATATGAAGGCATAGTTTTCGAATATTGTTCAAAATTTTCAACTCATTTATATCATTATTTATTCATGATATAATTATTTGTTGGATGGTTTTTAGATATTTAATCCTGAGCTTTTTATATCGTTGTTATTGAAGCATGGAGTGCGTTCCTTTTCAGTTCGTTTGTCTCCACGTACAAATATTATATTACATAAGCCTTTTGTTAGATCTAGTTTGTAGTTTTCTTATGCTTTTAATGTTTCTGCAAGCCTTTCACCTGCTCATATGATATTTCGATCTTTCATTTACCATATTGCATTTTCTATTTCTTTTAAGTAGTGGGCATTGATTGTCTGTTGTTATCACCACACGACTCTTTTATGCATTTCATTCATCTAGACGCTATCTTCAGATCATCAAAATGCATCTTTCCATTTGTGTCCTTAATGTTAGTATTTCGTCCACTCATGCATTTGCTTTCTCTGATCTCAATTATTTTTACTTACATTTATTTGGATTTATGTTGTTTTCTCAAGGTTTTCAACTTCTTGGCATCAATCACTCATCCATTTCACTTTTGATATTCTACATTCAGAACAGATCGATATATGTAGGTTGTTATAAATACATTCAACAATGTTCTTGTATTTCTTTCCTTCACCCGTTATTGATGGAATATCATCTATCATCCACGAATTCTTTTCCATTTCAGTTTCAATCAAATGTTTTCTCTAGTGATGTTTACATACAAGTTACATATCTTCTATTTATATTCTATGATATGGTTCTTATATATATATATATATATATATATTATTGGGTAACTATCCTTGTTTTATAATGTTTTCCTTTGTGCTGTGTTTGTGTTAGTAAGTTTTAGTTTAATTCGTTTTGTTTAGCGATTTTCATTTCCTTAATTTTCATTTTTTCTCCCTAAAATGTATTTTATGGTCAAAAGATTTTGTCTGCTCCAGGAATGTTTTTGCAATCTTCCCAAACTCTTCACTGCAAATGTATCACTGTGCTCTGTGATTTTGTAACCTGCATTCTTCTGCAATTAGACGTTTCTTGATGACAATATACATGCACATATCACAAGGAATAGTGAGTAATCATCACATTTTCTAATAAGCGCAAACCTAACAAACAGAGGTTGCTTTTTAGAGACATAAAGAGAAGGCATAGATGCTCAAAGAAGTTAAACACCCTACAAGTGTGATTAATCCTTCCAAAATCAGCAAAAAGGAGTCGACTGCTTTGAAACTTGCAACTCCTCTATCTCGTTTATACATTTGCGTCCGTAGCAATAATCATTAATGGATATAGTTAAGATAGTGACTGCGTTAATCACAATCTAATGAAGCAGAGTTTGGCGTAGAAAAACACGTACCTTAGAAATATAATCTGCGATTTGCAGAATAAAAGCAAGACGCAGACAATGTTCGACATGTAATGTCATATGTTCTTCCTATTATCAAAACTCCAATAACAGAGCGTTTGTTTCTTTGCTAGAAAGCACCAAATCTTTCGAGAAGGAATGCCTATATATATATATATATATATATATATATACACATATATAAAAAGATAAAGAGAGCAATTGTAAAGGTGGAAATATATATTTCCAACTTTACCATTGCTCTCTTTATCCTTTTATATATTTATACATACACACGCTAATACACGACTTATAATCTCCAATCCTGTTCATACAACGACTGGGGCATAACTGTCGGTATACAACACTTACTCGGTATTACCTGTATCTATTTGGGTTTCGTTAAATCCAATACCCTCAGATAGATAGATAGATAGATAGATAGATAGATTTAGATATATATATGTATGTATATGTATGTATGTATATATA
>NC_068981.1:12701938-12702616 GCF_001194135.2 Octopus bimaculoides
ATATATATATATATATATATATATACACATACATATATATATATATATATATAATTAAGGGCATAGAAAAAGCTGTGCTATATACTGAAAGAGACACTAAATCGTCCACCCAATTTAAATCCTCACATATTACACACATGCTGAAATCGAGAGAGTTAGCTGACAGAATTTCATAAAATAATACAGTTAGCTTTGGATTGATGAGTTTCTGGATTAGTCTAATGGCTTTTCCTCGTCAGCAAAGCATACTTAGGGAATTTAATGACATATTTATGCGTACACACAGGAAAGCGAAAGGGAAAGCTGCGATTACAAATAAATACCACAAATACATCCATATCGAGTTTCTGCTTTGTGTTTTGCTTTCCTGTAGGTATGTACAAGTATCTCATTTATTTCTCCAAGTATGCTTTGCTGATGAGGATAACTAATTAGATTAATCCAGAAATCGATCAATCCAAAGCTAATTGTATTATTTTTTGAATTTCTGTTAGCTTACTCCCTCGATTTCAACAAGTGTTTAATATGTGATGATTTAAAGTGGATTATTTTTTTCTCTATGCCCTTAATTATAACTATATATATATATATATTATTTCACCTTAGTCGGTCTATTATTTATTGTTTGGCCAGTGATAAAATTTTTACGATTTTATGCTTTAGCTTATATATATATAT
>NC_068981.1:12703027-12705758 GCF_001194135.2 Octopus bimaculoides
GATATATGTGTGTGTGTGTGTATATATAAATTGATATATACACAGATATATAAGAGTAATATTGTTTTTTGTATTATTTTCATATATATGATGTTTAATTTATAAAATTATTAAACATCTTTTTTTTTTTAAAGAAATGATGAAATTCCGTCATTAATATTTTGCATATGAAGTTTAGGATGTCTGACAACATCATTATCATCAATTCAAGTCTAAGGCCAATACCAATCTCAGGAGAGTGCTTCTGTAGTAGAAATACAGATCCGCACATCCCATTTCCTAAATAGCATACTGAGAAACTTGCTCTTACAACCTATATGTTCGTAATTTTACTCGTATTCCATTGATTTGTAAGTTCCTGGTAATTCCCTTAACGTGTTAAAGTAAGATACAGCACGCGGGCTGAAGCACGCCTTCTAGAATGAGACACGTCGAAGAGAGTCTCGAATAAGAAATATATCTGATTGATAGCACTTTACAATCGTAGATTTATATCATTGGAGATACACCTGACGTTTTATATCACTGTATGTATTCCATCTACGTTACGAATTTGTGCACATTCGCCTTAGCCGTAGCTATAATTCTTTCCCTGATCCAATATAAGTATTAGGTTATTACTGAAATATTCGACTCTATCTCTTTACATTTTAAATTGGTTTCTTCCTTGTCAGAAAGAATCAAAATTTAGAATGTGCGTTGAACGAAGTAACGCATAAAGTTATCGAAATTCCAGTGGCGCTTTGCCAAGAAACATAATTGATCGAGAATGCACAATATAACTTTCTTAAGAGAATTCTATATCGCATCACTTAAAATAAATTTACTGGAAAAAATTTTCAAAATCATGGCATGTTGAAAATTGCTTCCGTTATTTCTCATTGGATTACACTTTATATTACAAATTACATATGTTCATTGCTCATTGTGCAATTTGATGTAAAACCGTCACAGTGTTTATTTGAAAGACTTCCTTACTTATCATTATGTATTATACATTTTGATGCGCGACGATTTATTTCACAAATAGTCGCAAACAAATAGTCGCAAACAACGGCGTATGAAGAAACATTGAACTTGTCGCTATAGATAAAATGCACATATATCATGTTTATGTTACACATGTACGGCAACATCTAAACTGCTATATAATTTTCTGGTGATTCGATAAAAAGAATCTAATTCGCCATCTATGTTCATATTATTCTGTGTAATACAGTGATAATATCATTTGACGTTAGATACATCGATTTTTTTCCTCTATGGCATAAATCTGTAGGAGCAATTTAGGAAGGCAGAGAAAGAAACACATACATCGAGTGAGAGATGTGCAATGGTAAATATGACTGAAAAATGGAAAACGATATTAGAAGTGATTATTTTATTTAAACAATATACCGACAAAATAAAATGAAATTGAAGACACGTTTTTCATTATTTCCTTTATTACAACTCAGATTTCTTTTAATATCGTTAACATGATTATAGGAAGATACAGACCCCATAATCACTCAATCTAAGAACTGAAATAGTTTTCATATATACCATACTTTTAAATGTAAGATATATAATAATTCTGAAAGTATATGCCATGTAGGTGATAGATGTATACTGAAGATGTATTATAAAGTACTTACGATAAATATACACGCAATTTATTGTTAACGTTTCCAAGAATGAAGTACCAGAACCGTTTGAATGCCGGCGAAATACGTTGTAATACTCGTGCTACGTTTTTACATTCAGAACTCAAATCCAGTGGCAGTAAATTTTGCCGTTCCATCATCTGGATTTCAAAAGAGTATAGTCGCATATAAGAATTGGAACCGACATTATTTGCTAAGTACATATCTTAAAATATGGTGCCAATATGATTTAAATAGGAACAATAGTGTGAATCACCTGAAAAGGAAAATTTATACTGCATATCTTACATATTAAATATATGCATGCCATTAATATTGACAATATTCAAGTTGAATATGACATAAAATTGTTGTTTGCAGAAATTAATTATTTAAATGTTGAAACCAGAAAATCTCTATGCATATGTGATAAAGGTGGAAATAAAAATCAGCTTCTTTCGTTAGATGCAAATTATCAGACAACAGTGTATCTGTGATGTCATTTACAATTCGTCGGTAGAATCTGTTTCACAAAATTCAGTGAATGATAGGTTCAATTTTATGAATTACTTTGCATTAAAATGTCACAAAACCATAATTTATTGATTTGGTTAAACTGAAACAGTTTGCAAAAATGATTATTGTAGTTTTGAGAAACACACAATGTATATTGCATGACAGAACTAATAACCTAATAACAAATGACAATTTCTTCCGTTGGAAAGAATATTTGCTGTCAGCAAGTTTGTTACAAACTTCCTCGATTCAAACAAAGAATTTGTGACGAATTCATTTTTCAGTGTTGCTACATTCAGATTATTATTATTATTATTATTATTATTATTATTATTATTATTATTATTATTATTATTCAGTAGTTTTATTTTTATAACGTGCTTTCACTTCACTACCGAGCGCAGCTCTGTGCGCCTTGGGTATGTGCTGTGGTTTGCTGTGGTGCTCTTATGTTTACTGTATTGAAAGTGTTTTGCGTAGAATGTGTGCAGTACCCAGTAGTGCAATTTTCTGTATGTTATATATATTTGTAAGTCCTGGTGTTTTTGTTATGTATTTGTCTGAATATTTTTTTATTATACCTAAGGCAC
>NC_068981.1:12710929-12713364 GCF_001194135.2 Octopus bimaculoides
TTATTATTATTATTATTATTATTATTATTATTATTATTATTATTATTATTATCATCATCATTATTATTATTATTATTATTATTATTATCATCATCATCATCATCATCATCATCATCATTGCCTTTGCACAGCTTCTAACGCTGGAGATGTATTATTACAGTTTAAGCTTTTCACTATCAATGAACTAAGGTAACACCTTATTTTTCGAGCACCATGCTGTTCGTTCTTTTCAGCTATCTAATAATTTCCTGATTATTATCATTATTGTTATCATCATCATCATCATCATCATCATCATCATCATCATCATCATCACTTTCAAACATATTTTTGGAGGATATTGTGTTTCTATGCTTCTGATTTCTAACAGCGAATTGTTGTTAGATATTATCGCTTTTGATCTTGCCTTACACATTAAATACATAATTTTTGAAATTTTAATTCTTACTATCCTTAAATGATGCTAAACTGGTTCTATTTTGAGTGAACAGATCGGATCGTATTGTAACTGCAATGGTTCATTCACAGATATGGACAGTTTTCTAATCAATCTTAAAATATTGTTTAAACATTTTCGTGCAAGCTTTTATTATTCGGATGAACATGAAAGCGTGCATGCCAATTGTTGTTCTATTTTCGCCCTATTATTATATTGCCATAAAAGCTAGATTGGTCTAGATGGTATTTAGATTTATTGTATTTAGCGACCTTGGAAGGAAACTGGATGTCACTTTAAAGCCATTTCATTACTAAACGCTATTGTAATTGCTATCATCGATATGAAATTCTGTCAAGCACTGCATGTATATATATATCATGCATAAATATGTGTTGCACATACGATCGCATGATACTTGCTTCAATTACTAAACTGTGTGGTCTAAGAAATGGTGGCGCAATGGCCCAGTGGTTAGGGCAGCGGACTCGCGGTCGGAGGATCACAGTTTCAATTCCCAATTGTGTGTGTTTATTGAGCGAAATCACCTAAAGCTCCATAAGGCTCCGGCAGGGGGTGGCGTGGCGACCCCTGTTGTAATCTTTTCCCCCAACTTTCTCTCACACTTTCTTCCTGTTACTTGAGTAGCGCTGCGATGGACTGGCGTCCCGTCCAGCTAGGAGAAACCCATACGCCATAGAAACCGGAAAACCGGGCTCATGAACCTGGCTAGGCTTTAAAAGGGCGCATAAAAAAAGTGGTCTAAGAATATCATATTTACGAGTGAGTACCTAAAAGAAACCGGAATTTTGCAATGTTATTTTATTCATTTAGTTTTACGTTTTTACACTTTTATCGACTTCAAAGTATTCTCCATAGGAATCAGTGTATCGGTCCAGACAAGCTTTCCACTGTTCGCAGCTGTGCTGGAACTCTTGCAAAGCGATGCCTTTTGACGCCTCCGTCGTTCTTTCCCCTCACCTCTTTCCACATCTGCAAATTCTTTTGCACCAGATTTTATCACCAGCGATGACCTTCATACAGAGGTTCGGATAAATTCCAACTCATTTTGCAGTTTATGACAGGCATTCAGTCGTCACTGCATCTGATGTTCAGTGAGGAAGCGAGGCACATATTTTGTTGCAACTCTTTTCATTTGCAATTCCTCCCTCAATAGCTTCAATATACACTAATCATATCAATCATAATGTTAAGTGTTCAGTGATGATCCCCCGAGATCAATTCATGAATTTCCATGATGTTTTCATTTGTTTAGGTTGTCGACGCTTGCCTTGAACGAAATTGGTATTCAAGCGACAAGTGACTATTCCTAAAGCGCGAACACCACTCGTAAACTTGTGTTTTGCGCATGACAGCGGCCTTCTAAGCTGTTTCAAGCATGACAACTGCTTCACTCGCCGTTTTCTCGACAGAAAACACAATTTCACGGAAGCACGCTGTTCCTTCGTTTCAGCCATCGCAAAAATCGACGAACAGGGAAATTCGTATATACTAAAGTAAACGCGGCTAATACTAAAGTAACGGACACATTTAAAGAAGGCTGACTGAATATGTAACAAGTCATTAAGGTCACACATATGTACACTCTCTGTACATATTTCACCGCCATCCATAAACTCCAGATCCAAACGAATTGTAGGTTCCAAGTTAAGTGAAGGATACACAATATACAATTGATGGTCTGCCGTTCACTAGAGCAGTTTCAGAAGTGATTTCTGTGGAAAACCATATGGCACTATGTATGTATATAAATGTGTGTGTGTGTGTGTGTGTGTGTGCGCGCGCGTGTGTGTGTGTGTGTGTGTGCGTGTGGAGGCGCAATGGCGAGTGCTTAGGGCAGCGAAAACTCGGTTGGAGGATCGCGGTTTAGATTCCCAGACCGGACATTGTGTGTGTTTATTGAGCGAAAACACCTAAATCTCCACGAGTCTCCAGCAGTGGTTGGTGGCGACCCTTGTTGTGCTCTTTCACTCCAACT
>NC_068981.1:12713621-12717345 GCF_001194135.2 Octopus bimaculoides
TATATATATATATATATATTGTTGAAAAATATCGTTATAGGTATAAAAATAACAAACAATTATAGAAAAATGGAGGAGAAAAAGATGTTGACTGAAAATTAGATTTAATACGAAATAGGATTCAATACATACGCGAGTATGGATTGAATCCTATTCTGTATTAAATCAATTTCGATTCAATATCATTTTCTCTTCCATTTTTCTATAATTGTTTATGGTATTTTTATACCTATAATGATATTTTTCAACTACTATTTTCATATTCTCATTACTTGCTCTCGCTGTTTTTTTATGAATATGATTAATCTTTGTTAGAATTCATTCTGTCCCTCTTGTTGGACCTCTCATTAAGTTTGAATTGCTCTCTTTTGAACTTATTTTTCCCCTATATATATATAAGCACAGAGAGAGACAGAGAGGAGTATATATATGTACACACCCTTAGGTCATCAACATATATCATCTGTAGTCTCCCTCTTCTACTGCGTCCGTGTAGCGGCTATCACAGGAGCACTGAATGCAGTATCAACGGTCAATGACGGTGATGATGGCCAGCTAACCGCAGTCTCCTCTGTGTTATTTTCGAGTTAACTACTTGGAGGTTTTCGTATAGCTCTGAGTTCGTATAGCTCAGTATTTTCGTGTAGGACACATCCACCATCTGAGTAATTTTCTTGCTCAATGCCCAAGTCCTAAACGTGTAGAAAAACATAGATTCCACTGCATCATGAAAAATAATTAAAGCATGAAAAACAACTAAATTGTAGAAAAATTGAATGAAATGTGTTTTTAAAAATATTTCATAGTTTTCAAATACAAGGGATATTTTCCCTCTTTCTGTCTGTCTCTCTTTTTTTTTTACTTTTGTAAAAGAGCGTTAAACTAATACATCTGTTTTCTTGTTTACACACTCGTCTTCGTCTTTTGATTGTTGAATCATACATATATTTATATATAATCATATATATGTATATATATATATATATATATATATATATATGTATATATATTATTTTATTTAAAAGAGTTCCAACTCTGTTTGTTCTTTATGATTTTTATTTATATTCTTGTAAAATTTATGTGGTATATAGAATATGGAATATGTATGTACGTATGTATGTATATAAATATATATATATACAAACATATATACTTATATGTGTGTATGTATGTATGTACATGTGTGTGTCTATGTTTGTATATCGCATGAAAAGTGCTGAAACATTATCACTCTTAGGATATAAGTATTTTAATAGAGTATACATTAATTTGGGAATAATAGATAAGCAGACACCTTCTAGGTTTCTGCTGACATCGATCAAAACTTTTGATTGATATAACTGTCATTAACTTTATGAAATTATATTATTTTACTTTGCATTTGCACGTTATATAGAGAATAGAATGTATATCTATATAGTTTAATGGAGTGAATGCGGAAGCTGGTTACTTGTTGCTTATCCTGATGGGAATGACAGTCAAGTTCCTTCGCTAATGTATGTCATATATACGTATTTCATTGGAAAAATCATTTTCTGATATTCATGTACAACAATGCGATGTTTACAAGTGGAACGCATTTAATCAACGATTTATCGAATGAGAAGCTGACATGTGTCTTCACATCATAAATATAATGAAATATGAGAGGAAATGGTTACACAGAATTCGATGTAGCAAGGTTTTAGATGATTCAACATGTAGGAAGACAAACAATAAATTATTGTTTTATATTTCTACAATATAAATAGAAAATATATAACTTTACAATGTAATTCATCATTGATATCGGAATGCTCAGTGATGTGAGGTCTACTCCGATTTCAACCGGAAGCGTTGATAGATTTTTCAAATTTGTGTAATATTTTAGCTGAAATCACTACAAAATTGATATCTTTATAAGAAAATCATACCGAACCATATACATATACGAAAAGGAAGACTATGTTATAGCGAGAAAGATTAATTAGTGAATGTATAGATCAATGTATGTCACAACTGAGTAAAACCTGACTTCTTTCCTAATCTTGGTTTTACCAGTAACACAGCATATTCGATAGACATAAATTTGCCTATATCCATAGATACGTTTATTTATATATGTATGCATGCTTATATGTATGTATATTATGTATAAAACAGAATATACACAGTGACAATAGTTAACTGGTCGAGTGTCGAAGTCACTGTCAATAATATTCTTGTTTACGAATAATACATTTTTAATCTACAAGTTATATAGTAAACCGTCTGGTGAATGTAAATATAAAAACACAGGGATATATATATATAATCATAATTAAGGGATCAGCAAATATTTGCTTCACCATATACCGAAGTTCAGAAATAGCAGCTAAAAAAGCTGAGAATCCCACAGATAGCGTCACTTGTAACTCACAAAGGCAAAAACAACAAGAAAAAAACAATGAAAAACCAACCATTCCGAAGGTTGGGCTTGGTAAAAATTATTAATTGTTAATTGATTTATTAATTAATAAATTGATAATCCTTTACCCTTTTAATTTGTAATAATTATATATATATATATATATATATATATATATATGTATATATATAAATGGTGCCTGTACATCAATATGAAGCAGGGTAAGGAATGGCTTAGCCCCGGTAAACAAGCGACACCACGCGTGAAACAAGATCTTCATCCGCGTAAATCGATGTTGTGCGTATTGTGGGACTGGGAAGGGATTATCCATTACGAATTGCTTGAACAGAACCAAACGGTCAACGCGGAACTCTATGTCCAACGACTCAACACGGCTGTTCAAGAGAAAAGACCTAATCGTCAGCATGGAGTTCTTCTGGTGATTGACAAAGCCCTCATATCTCCACTATGACCAAGTAAGTCATGCAAACGCATGGGTGGGAAGTGCTGCCACACCCACTGTACTCTCCTGATTTATCACCAACAGATTTCCACCTCTTTCGATCTCTTTCAAATGCTATGCGCGGAGTTTCGTTCAATACTGACACAGAATTGAGAGCTTGGTTGGATCAATTTTTCGAGTCGAAATCAGGTGATTTCTACCAACAAAGTTTTGAAAATCTTGTTGAACGTTGGGAAGAAGTTGTAAGCAACAAGTGTGAATACATTATTGATTAATTACTTGTTATTTCTTTTAATTCAACCTTTAAACAAAATTTGAATAAAAAAAATCGACGGAAACTTAGTTGCCAACCTAATATATTGATATACACATTCTTAAGGTGAGTTTGACTTATACAGTATATATAATTCTCTAAGTGTGAAGGATGGAAGGGAACAAGGAACAAAATGAGACACATGCTGCTTCGAGTCTTTTGGATAGAAAGATGTTTTAATGTAAACATTTTTGAGTTTTGCATTGAACAATGTGATGGATGTAGCATAGAAAAAAACATTATATTTAATTGACTCGGATACGAATTCTCTGATTGTACCCCTACAACATTTCATGTAATTTTTCCAATCTAAGTAATGGATTTCTCTTCCTATAAGAACGGCGTTACCTAATCAAAAATTGTGTCACTCCGGTTTTTGGAGGGGTTACTGTAGATGATAATTGTTCTGGCGTCGTTCTTGTAATTACCGATCCAAATGCAGTGCAATGATGAGGCGGACCTCTAGAAGGTTTGTAACTCTATTTTGATCCACATGCGTATTCAGAGTGAAGAGAGAGGGTGTGTGTGTGTGTGTGTGTGTGTGTGTGTGTGTGTGTGTGTG
>NC_068981.1:12717471-12730274 GCF_001194135.2 Octopus bimaculoides
AGAGAGAGAGAGAGAGAGAGAGAGAGAGAGAGAGAGAGAGAGAGAAATAAAGAGTAGGCGTTTTATCCATTGAAGAAACCATAAGATATTCTAAAAATCTGTTTTAGCAAATAGAAAGAGTATTAAATTGAAATAACAATCTATGTAAGACATTTATTGTAATTGCAACAGGGAAATGAAATTTATTGTTTGTAAGCGCAGCACGTCTATAATGTATGTAAGCTGTGAATAACTACCACAGCAAAATGCCTTTCAGAGATGTATTTACATTGAGTATGATATAGAGAAGGCTATTTCAATTTAATACGGTTTCTATTGCGCTTAACTGACTTTTTACTCAGTCGAGCGGTTTTTCGCAATATCAAGGAATGTTTATTATTTACTGTTTCCTATATATTTGCAGTAATAAACCTCGTCAAACCATGTTACTGAATGTGAGTATATTGATAAGGCCAAACGAAGCTTAAATCTATCTGGCATTCTCGCTAAACGCTACAGGAATAATTTTCATTTCCCCCTTCTATATATTGTTTAAAAACACAACCCGCCCATAAAATATGTCATCCCAAGACGAATAAGATCTATTTACATTAAGAATGGCATATTCTATAATGTTAGCTTTTTTCTTTAATTTCTTAATAATACATAGCATAATCTATTCCGAATTGCCTAATATGTTCGCAACGTTTCTGGAACCTTACCCCTGGCAAAATTCCGTTGCATATGTCCAGAAAGTGTTACATTTGAGTTTGTAAAAAAAATTATATATTCCATTTCCTTTCCGTCATTCCTACTATATTTCTGTTCTGGATTTATTTCGTGTTTTTGTTTTATTGACTATATTGAACTTTAAACGTGCAGTAATTTCGTTATGTTTTGCCTGACATAATTATCACCATATTTATGTCAATTTGTAAAGAGCGTAAGGCAAACACCAGCTACTTTTCATATCAATGTAAAATTATACCTTGATAACTTGACAGCAGAATGTAGGCCATGACAATATTTTCTCGTAAAATGTATTTCAATTATGATTACAATGTTCAACATACTTTTTTTCGGACTTCGATTTTGTGGTTGTATTTCATTAAGTTTGAGATGCTAATTTCAAATATGGTATATATTATTTTCTAGCACGTCATATTTTTATTCTATAGCATATCAATATTTTATGACGTACTATAGGAATAATTTACTTAGTCAGGATAGTTTACTATGTCTTATAGCTTCAAACCATAAATTATAACGTCAATAGAATATGAAATGATATATGGAGTGTAGGATAGCATCACCTTTTACTTCATATATACTGTTAATTCTCTAATATGATGGTTGAAACACAAACAATCAAATACATACCTTCATATTTACAGAAAAAAATTCTCGCTTGCGTGAGCGTCTCGAGTGTTTCATGTATACACAATCTCTTTGAATATTACAGCATGTGTGTGTTCCATCGACCTTGGTATCTCGCCTCCATAATCTTGATTGCTTGAAAATGTTCATGTCACCGAAATTAGCAGAACGTTATTGAGGAAATGAAGCCTTATGCTCATGTTGCAACCTAAAAGATGAAAGCTATAGAGTAATGTCTCCACTAAATCCTAGTCGTTTGCAGCCGTTTTACTCTCGCCAAATCCTTTCACAACAGCCACAATTGGATACCGTGCTCGTTTTTCTACGTCAGTCATTGAGTTCAAGAAATTCGAGCATTTCATTAACTTTCTGGCCTGTGGCCCATCAACTACACTAGCCGTTATTTTACCATAACTTAGGCCAGGTAATGTACAATTTGAAACAACTACCCTCCAAATTAAGAGCTTTGACAAATTGCTATATTATGCCTCCTAGTTTAATATCAAGGAGTGGAAAGAGGATTCTCTCTGGCTCAAAAAGTTATTGGTGTATGATATTCTTCTTCCCGACAGTCAAGCATTTCCTAACTGGCCAGTGTTTTGGTTCCCAATATTTGTTTTTTCTTGCCTTGCTATCACATAACACAGGAAACAGATCGTTTGTATACCCTCCTCATTGACCAAGTAATAAGTTGACCGTGTTTACATCCACACATATGACCTATTTGTGTTCATCATACTTCAATAAATTTTATAAAACATATATGTGATCATAATTCTGTATTAAGTGCACAAAGTGACTAATAAGAAGCGCACCAAACAAGTATCCATTATGGAGTAATGTACATTTTCAATTTTTCCTTGAATTGTCTACAAAGAGTCTCTATTCACTGCAATCATACTGCTAATACTGGCAGATATGAGGAATGAATTTGAAAGTATGTAAATGGCTGTCACTTCTAAGTATAAATTCGAACCAGAAGGTTGCCGCAGGAGATATTTCCGATTAGTTTTGTAATATCACCATTCCCATTATTATATGTCACTTTTAAGAAATTGATACAACCATAGAAAAGATTACCTGATAGCAAGTGCCTTAATTTCACTGTGCTTAGTAGGGAGCAGCCACAGGCAATCTCGTCCTCATCCCATGTCTTCATCCATCTTGAACGTGACTGATGCAATGTCAAAGAACGTCAACAATAGAAGCCTGTTACTCGTTTTCTAGTGAAATGACTGAGCAGCGTGAAAGCAGTGAATTGCACAATGCTACAGCACAGCAACTGGTCCAGCATTCAAGCCCATAACCATATGATCGTAAACCCAAAATGCTACCCTATAGAACTAGAATACACTTTGAACATATATTCAATACATCCGAAGATAAGACCCGCCTCTCAGATTGAAGGCTGTACATGATAAACGTAAATCACGATGTAATTTGAGAGAGATAATACTAGTCATTGAAAGAGTAGTAATTAAAACTGACAGCTGGTTTCATTTCAAATCGATATATATATAAGTTGGAAAGGATGGAATTGTACATCAGGAAGAAATGAAATTTCTCCAATATATTTCTTTATGAATTTTACTGTAACATGAGAAATATTCAATTAATGACAAATATTTAGTTTCACTTCGAAAGATTTCACTTGGACTTAATATGCTTAAAATTAATTATACTGAAAGCGTAATATACATTGTAATTAAATCATAAATTTATGTCCAACGTATTTACTGTAAAATAATATGAAATTTCATTGATATTTGACCGGCATTAATGGTTGACACTCTCAGTATATTTCTCTAGCTTTCATCATGTTCCGTCATCGTGTGTACCCAGTATAAACATTGTGAATATTATTGGTTGACGTTATTTCCATATCTGTAGATATATTAATATTTATTGGATTCTTCATCACAGGTAAACATATTTTAATTTCCTTTACAACTTCCTCGACCTCCTCTCTTCTCTTTGCTACTACTACTACTACTACTACTACTACTACTACTACTACTACTACTACTACTACTTCTACTACTACTACTACTACTACTACTACTACTATTACTACCACCACCACCACCACCCTCACCACCACCACTACTACTACTACTACTACTACTACTACCAACAACACCACCATCACCACCACCGCCACCACTACTACTACTACTACTAGTAACGGTAGTAGTTGCAGCAGCAGTTGTAATAGTAGTAGTAGTAGTTGTAGTAGTAGATGCTGTTGTAATGACATCAGTAATAGAAACACTCATATAATACAGTAAAATATTATTACATACAATATTTGTTAAAAGGTGTTTTATCCTGAGATTTGGTGGCAAAATGTTAAGAATTTTGCAGTGTACAGGATTTCACTTTTCTGCACGTCGACATCGAGTATCTCTTGGTTTCTTCGGAAGCAATTTAGATGTTTTGCTAAATGCACCAAATATCAAAGAAATAATTGTCGTCTTAAGCTTCCACACTTTGCTCATTGCTCTTCTGATGCTTTTAATTTTTTGAAATTTCTTTGGTGCCCACTCTGTTATCATATATTAATGGTTGGTTCCATTTTCGTAAGGCATAGAATTTTTAAGATAAATCAGTTTATTAAAAAAGGTAGGCGGAAGAGTGGCTATGTGGTAAGTAGCTTGCTTACCAAGCGCGTCACTTCCGCTTCCGTTTTGTGGATTGCTTCCGTTTTTGTGTTTTCTGTACTGCAAGTCAGTCGTGTTTGTTTGTTTGTTGAATTACTGTTTGTGAACTGTCTTCATTGTTGGACTGTTTTACATTAGTGACGCTTCCCGGTGCGGGAAGGTAAGGAATATATTTGTAAAAAGTACTCTGAAAATTTTACGTTCCTTGTTGGAAAAATTGAAATTTGTCAAGCCGTCATAAACTTTCTTGTTGCGCCCCACCTCAAGTGTGTGTGTGGGGGAATTGGAACTACTCTCCTCATTTAGAGGAGATTTATTGTAGGTTTCTGCTTGTTAAAAGTGGAACCTATATTGTATTTTTGAACCATTGAACTTTTTTCTTGCCGTTTTATCGTTACAACCTGCCCCATTGGGGGTAGATTTTGAGCTACTGTCCTTATTTTGAGGAAAATTGATTATACGCTTCCAATTTTTGTGGAAGCGATACATCTGTGCATTGTGAACGTTTTTAAATTTCGAAAAGCCGGTGTAGACTTTATCACCCCATCTCGCTCCCAGTGGGGGTAAGATTTGAAATATTGTCCTAGTTAGAGGAAAAAAAGGAGAATAATACACGTTTTTTGTTTTGTATTGTTGAATAAATTTCAGCCGAGTATGTCGGTCGATATTATTAGAGAAAAATGCACTCTGGAGGAGAGTGGTGTCGATGTCGGCAGTGGTGCCAACACTGCAAAAATGTTTCGACTGTTGCAGCTGTAGCAACAGAATCGATTGAGAGACCAATCGAAAGATTGAACGAATATTTTAAAAGGATGACGGAGGAGGACGGGGATATTAAAATATCGCCCACCTCCAATGCAATTAAAACACACCGAAAGAGAGTAATGTTCCTGTCTTACTACTGAGTACAAACGTTTCAGATATTTTAATTAGGAAATCATAGAGAAGTCCCTGGCCCCTGTGTGGAAGAACATTGCCTATATCGCCAGGGGACAGACGTATGCAACCATAGAAATAAGGTTCACAACAGAATAGATTGCCCACGGGTACTCGGAGAGTCCCCTGAAAACAAAGGAGGTGTTTCTTCTGCCAACTTACATGCGGAGCCGCACTTCTCATGTAAAGGTGACAGAAGTGCAACCTGAAATAGACCCACGAGTAATTGCTGCTCTGCTATACAACAGAACGAAACAGTTAAAATTTTACAAATTACATGCTCTGCCTGCCAGACCTGGATGGGACAGAGCATTTCAGCCATAATTCAGGGGTCAGCGGAAGACATAGTAATGCTTCCGGACCGAGTGCTCGTGGGTGAGAATGTGGCGTTTCGAATACAGGTGGAGGGCAAAAACCCACCTGTTATGAATGTGGAAAGAAGAGCCACATTCGACTCAAATGTGAAGAGAGAAAAAGAACAGAAGAGGAAAAAATAAATAATGATAAACTCGTACAGACACCAGGCCCTACATCTGCTAAAAACAATTTTTAGCCCCAACACACACCAGCTGTCACAAAGACAAATGCTCCCACATCTTGTAGCTGAACAAGTTGGAGATAATCCTTTTCCGCTTTTTGTGGAAGGGAGGAAAGCCTGTTGTAAAGCGCCCTGTCTGCTGCCAGAATCCACTAAAGGGTGGGCTAAGAATGCCTTGGCTGAAGATGCGAAGATTTGCGTTAAAGTTGAGGCACCTGTTGATTTACCTGGATGAGGAGCAGGTGTGGTCACCGCACGTCCGGTTCTACCTTCGGAGGTTAACTTCCTGAATGGATATTGGTACATGGATCAAGCAGAGACCTAGGCTGGGGGATTGGCAATTGGAGTCCCGTCAAGCACTTCAGCTACTCTCTCGGGCGGGCAATGCCGACAACAGGAGTTCCACCGCAGATTCTTATAGCGGGTTAGTGGGTTTTGATGTCCGAAGAAGCCTTCGGGTAGACCCTAGGCTACGATAAAAATCAGTTGCTCAAACTTTTCAGGAGAACGTTCAGGCCGGGATATCTGGATAATTACCAGGAAGCCTTGGCTTGACAGTGCTTCCGTGCGCCGTCACCAGTTTGTGAGAAAGTGTCAAGGCACGGAAGTGCCGTCTCGCCAACATGTCCGAGTTGCAAGCAGGACAGGAAAACCGTTTTGCACGCATTTGTGAATTGACCGGAATTAACGGGACTGTTACTTTTCACAGAACAGCTGTTGCCATCGGTGGGAAGAGTACAGTTATTAGCTGAGTCCATCATCGAGATGTGCCGCATCCTTCCGTTAGCGGGGAGAGGAAAGCCTGCTTTTTCTGCGTGGTAGTCATATTAAACTAAACAGTATGGAAAGCGCGTGTGAAAGGAATAGTGACGGGTACCTTTGTATCTGGCCAGGGTTTGGTTAACTTTTTTATCTACCACTTCAGTAGCAAGATTAGGCTGGAGAAGAGGTACCTGTCACGAGAGGGATTCGAAAAAAGATGGAAGATTGTGGTAAGAAAGCTGGGAGTGACTGGCACCGAATAAGCGGAGCCCTGGAAAGAAAGCAAGGGTTCCACCCTGGTGGTCGGATGCCTTTCCTTCAGGTAATACATTGCATATGGTAATGTAATTTCACCAAGTTAAAAAAGAAAAAAAATTAATCGAGATTTTAAACATAATTCATCGTTCGAAATGTTAAAACTACTTCACTATTATTATGTTTGTCCCATCTTTGTAATGTTGTATGGCAAATATTTCATGAAATAAAGTAGCTTGCTTACCGACCACATGGTTCCGGGTTCAGTCCCACTGCGTGGCAACTTAGGCAAGTGTCTTCTAATATAGCCTCGGGCCGACCGAAGTCTTGGTAGACGGAAACTGAAAGAAGCCCATCGTATATATATATATATATGTGTGTCTTTGTGTGTGTGTGTGTGTGTGTGTGTGTGTGTGCGTGCGTGTGTGTGTGTGTGTATGTTTGTGTATCTGTGTTTGTCCCCCCCCCCCAACATCAGCTCTGCAAAAGAGACCGATAGAATAAGTACTAGGCTTACAAAGAATAAGTCATGGGGTCAATTTGCTCGACTAAAGGTGGTGCTCCAGCATGGCTGTAGTCAAAGGACTGAAAGAAGTAAGAGAATAAAAGAGTATCCCCTGTGTTATCATATGCTACATCAAATCTATGAACTTATACTCTTTTTCTCTTCTGTCTTTTGTGATCATATTGTGATCTCTTTGCTTCAATAGTAAGATGCGTCATTTGGGGGAAATCACATAAAAGTCTCTTTCACAGCCAGTTGTTCATGTTCAAACTACTTGTCATTTATTTCGACGGCACAAACTTGCTTAACTCTGTTACCAGCACAGACATATTTACTCTTATGCACTAATGCCATGTCGGTTCTTAAAGGATCTAATTCAGATGTTTTGTTTTGAAATATATATTCCTATTTGCTATGAGGTCAATTTCATTCTACTAGGTCAATATTAACGTGAGCTGGTTCAGTTTTTGCATGGCATGGCTTTTTAAATGACAAATGAGTCTATTATGTTTTCGGAATTTATATTTTTCGTGTTCCAAGTATATTTTTTCATTTGTAATCTATTTATTTGGAGTACCAGAGGAATAGAATCTGCTGTGCATATCTACCTTTCAACATTTTTGCAATAATCACATCGTTAGGCCCAGCAGACTCATGAGGTGAAACGATTTTGTACTCGGTACCTTATTGCTCAATTTACTGGACAGAGAAAATATATTTGATTATCACTGCTGAACATAACGTTTTCCATATCTGCTCACGATTTGTAATCTGTTCCAATTTACATAATTTCGTCCATAATCTTATCATATTTAAGCAACATTTTTACGGCAATTATGCGTAAATCTTGTAAAATATAGATCATGTATATGTGGCAAATTGCATTCGTTATTGAAGTAAGAAAGTATTTGGTGCAACTATGGTTAACTTCTGCCAGGAATAGGTGAAACTTCTGTCAGAAGTTGTTACCGACAGACAGTGTCAGTAATTGATGACAAAAAAAAAAAAAAAAAAAAAAAAAAAGACACAGCTATTTCGATTAGTTTGAAAGATTGAGGCGACCAGCAAAATTTGTTTTTACTTTGTATTTGAAAAATATCTAGGTGTTTGTTGTACGCGTTTGCACTTGGAATGTACTTATGAAAATTATTTTCGCATCTTTAGTAAGATAAAATCGAACCTGTCTGGTTTGATAGTAATATTTCTAATGTTGAAATTTTGCTTGTATTTTATATTGTATTGAAATTCACACTAAACTAAACGGTAAAACGAGAGAAATTCTCCATAAAGATATTTAGTGATATGACTGAGTAGTTTTATTTTGTGTTTTAAAGATTACGGGATGTAATGTGTATCTTATTTACGGAAAAATTATTCTGTAGATTTTCTGCAAAGTAGTCATTTGCTTCTGCTAATGCGACTTGTAAATTGTCAATCACGGTTTTAGCTTTCCCGGGTAATGTTAGATTGAATACTTTATACGATTCTGTTCAGTATTTTCTGTGTCACTGTAAGTTGGATCCATTTGTTGTATATGTTATGATTATATCCTCTCTATACAAATGTAAATTTACAAGAGCAAATTATTTTATCTGTTTCATAACTCATTGTGGAATGCATATAAGATCAAGAACCTTTATTGCACAATAGCTATTCAAAGCTTATTTGTGTTTGGCAGGAAATGAATCCTTATGGAAAATCAATTACATTTGCAGATTCTTAAGAAAGTGAATATGCTTTTTTAGGAACAAAGGTTTTTCGTGGGTGGCTTAGAAGTCAACTATACAAAAGTAAGAAAATTTGCGGCTGTGTTTATCTTGTACTATTACGTTATATATATTCCTCGCAGCTTTAAAAAGTGATTCAGCTCCAACAATAGATTATAAATGGTTTCATTTATTGATATTAATATCAGGTTATAAACATTATCTTATTCCTATTAGTGGAAACGATCAGTTTGTGTGATTGTGTATAATACATACACTACTATACACAATAGGCCTACAATATAGGAGGAGGGGGTCTAATCAATTACATTGACCCGAGTGCTTAACATATCATCATTTTGCAACTTTCCTTTAGCGATCAGTTCTGTGACCAGCAATTCTCTCTAAATCTAGAGTAGAAACAAAATGCAATGTTAGCAATTCAACTTTAAACATGGCTATAAGTGAAAAGAGTTCAGTAAATAAATAGATAGAAAAATAGATACATGCTTGTTATGCATAAATACATAGAAATGGAAAATAATTTGCATTATAGAGTATAGTTAGGATTTTCAACTTCATTTAAATATTTTGTAACTGAATTGATATGGGTTTGGTACTTAAGGTAATATTACGTTACATAAATTAAACTTATGATAAAATGCTGAATATAATTACAGGTTGAATTATAGAAAATTTAACGTTCCGTTATAGAGTGTATAGAACAATTACAAAGTCCACTGTTTCAAATTGCTTACTGGGAAATTCTTTAATACTATTGGATAAATAATAGATAAAGCCTTAATTATTCTAAAATATACTTTAAATTATATTTGTAACGGTACATAAAGTCCCTCTATCAGTCGAAAAATCTTTCTGTACATCGCACAACAATCTGATATTTTACATCAGATTGCTTGATAATTACACACTTTAACCAATGCAAGCAATTATGTCATATATGAAAATGAAGCATACATGCAAAATTGTAATTACTAAATTTGAAAAATAGATGGAAATGATTGTTTAGGTTGGCTTGTAAACATTAGTGAATTTATGAATATATCCCTTACTTAAGATATTAATTAGTACGGTGAAGGCGCATGGTTTAGTGGTTAGGGTAATCGGGTCATGACTTTACGGCGGTGAGTTTGATTCCTGGCGACACGTTGTGTCCTTGAGAAAGACACGTTATTTTACGTTGCTCCAGTCCCCTCATCCAGCAAAAATAAGTTGTACCTGTAATTCAAAGGACCGGCCTTGTCACATTCTATATGAAGCGGAATCTCTCTGAGAACTGCGATAATGATACGTGTATCTGTGGAGTGTTGGTCACTTGTACGTTAATTTCACGAGCAGGCTGTTCCGTTGATAGGATCAACTGGAACCCTCGTCGTTGTGATCGAGAGAGTGCTAGTTAATTTAGTATGATCTAAAATATGTCAGTCATGTACTCAGTAAAGATGGGGAATATACATATATATATTGAGAGGGAGAGAGAGAGAGAGAGAGACAGGTACATCAAAATATTTTCTTTTAATTTTAGAATTGGTCATAAAGCATAGTTATTTGCATACAATGACTCACTCGTGCTTCTGCTGTCCAGAATATATGCAGCTGCACAAGCAACCCTGCATAATTTTCTATGCACTTTGACTCAGTGTCTTTCAGCAAGCTTTCGTGCATTTGCTGGTAGGCTACTAGAGACGTAGTCATTGGTGTGGTGGAGAATACTCTCTCAAAGTGCAGAGTGGTTAAACCACTTTATAGTCATGGATAGGCGAGATGACCCACCCTTAATACGATGTAGACGTGATGGACATCACTGTTTCCCCTATGTGTGGCTTGTAACTCTCAGGTACAAGATCAGGATCGGAAATGAATCATTTCGCAAGTCCACGAGCTATATGCTCATGGCATGCAAATCAAGTGCATGTACACTGGGACAATGTATACCGAACATTGTATGAAATACAATCTGCACTAGTATGACAAGCATTTTAAACCGTATATACTTGAGAGACTATTCTCCATCAGTGCCGATAACATCCTACCGGCACTAGGCGGTACTTGTGCGTTAAATGTATGTAGTTGGTAATGTTTAACATACTAGCACTGCTTTTATTTCATAATTGAATATATTCTTACATACGTACTGCCCGGGCATACTTGCACATGGTTTGCACACCATGAACAGGTAACTTGTGGAGTCGCAAAATAATTCATTTACGATCCTGCACAAAAATGGTAAAACATCGATATCCAACACTCCTTGCTGGAATTGATTATGAGTTATCTCACCTATCCATGATTCTAACGTGTTTTAACAGCCGATACTTTGACAGAGTATTCTCTACCTCGCCAAAAGCAGTCGACCCGCAAATACACGAAGAGTATATCTTAAGTATATGTGGTTGATAATATTTACATATATATATGTGTGTATGTCTGTCTGTGTTTATTCAATCTTGTGCAAGCATATCTTGTTGAAGGTCATTATTCAGCGGAATACTTATCAGATAAAGCTAAGCTTACGAACAAACAGATCTATCATTAAATAAATATTACTGCACACTAACAAGGAGTAAGGAATTTTTCTTCGTTTAATTACAGTTCACAAGAGTCATTTGTCATTGCTGCCGTCTTTGTTTCTTCCTTTCTGTCTCGATATATATATATATATATATGTGTGTGTGTGTGTGTGTGTGTGTGTGTGTGTGTGTGTGTGTGTGTGTGTGTGTGTGTGTGTGTGTGTGTGTGCGTGCGTGTGCGTGCGTGCGTGTGCGTGCGTGCGTGTGCGTGCGTGCGTGTGTGCGTGTGTGTATATGTGTACATATAGAGTATGTGGTGAATAAATTGTCGTGTAAATTACGCAAACAGGAAAATAACACTGACATCTCATTTTAACTGATGTATTTACGAAAATTACGTAAAAATATACTGAAATACTAAAGAATAAATTTATTCAGTAAAATTGTCATTGGCTTCAACCACCCACTCCAGATGATTTAGGAACCCCCTGCATCTCTTTTCGATGGTCTCCTTGTTTACGATAGTAAATGCTGCCATAATCCTTGCCTTCAGTTCATACTTGGCGTTAGGAGATTTGTTTGTCTCTCGCTCAACTGCATCTCAGATTATTAACCAAGGTGGTTGCCATCTGGGGAGTTAGTTGGTCAGATGTTAGGGTCAATGTGGTCACAGAAATTGTCTGACAGCTGTGTGTGCGTGATGGAATTTTGCTTAACAATGAGTTTGGTCGTTCCTTATTAATTTGATTCAAAGAGGAGATGAAACATTACCGGAGTTCAAAGACAATGCAGAATTATAGCACTTGACATTGTCTGCAGCTATGTTTCTATTTAATGTCCGAAAAGATAGATATTATTTATTACGTGATTAGCAGACTTACGTATTTTCAGGTGGTGAAGAGCGTTTATTAGCTACCATTACATGTAACATTATTATTGATGAAACTCGTTTATGCTTTGCTTGGATTTTGTGTCCTAGAAGAAAGAAGAAACAAAGTTGTGTTACTACATTTTGGATCTTTTAATGCTATTCCCTTCAAAATCTATGGAAACCCTGAGGTAATTTTTATCTATGTTACCCTCTCAATAATAAATATCTCGCATGTTAAATTTTAAATATTATATTTTCTTCTAGATCTGACGGAAGGTAGATTTCTTTTTATCGCAACTTTCGTTTCTTAGTGGTGTTATCTCGAGCATAATTTTCATACATAAGGAAAGCTTTCATGTTCCACGTCAATTATATGATCTGTACCCCTCAGTTTGTAACGGCACACGACTATATACATATCTGTGTGTATATGGGTGTGCATGTGTGTGTTGTCTGTATGCCTGTATACCTGCGTTTACATGAATACGGCTCGTTCATAAATTATCTTTGCAATTTCCTCTGTTTATTTAAGCAGATCGTAAATGTACTATATCGACAACCTACATGCCTACACTCATGCAAACGCGAATATAAATGAATAATACACATACATACATGTATATATATATATATATATATATATATATATACACATATATATATATATATATATATATATATAT
>NC_068981.1:12730284-12738427 GCF_001194135.2 Octopus bimaculoides
ACACACACACACATATATATATATATATATATATATATATACACACACACACACACATATATATATATATATATATGTACACACACATAGATAGATAGATAGATATACACATATACGTATGCATATACAAATACATACATGTGCAAGTGTGATTGTGTGTATGTGATGTGTATCTCATTGAAAGAAATATATCTACGCAATGCACTTAAACGGAAAACCCTGCATGAAATCATCAGATACATAACTATATTGATTATAACGAAACCTGCTACCGTCAAAGTACAAAGCAACTCTGTGTAGTGTGAATGTTTATGGTCATTTGAAGCGATCGACAAATGTTTCCGTTGCTATCATTATATTGTACATGTCAAACCACATTCAGACCATTGATTGTGTTTTCTGCCAAAAGCTCTGATTACAATATTGTCATGGAAATGAATATCATTTAGAAATATCGACTGCTGGAAAATGATTATACTACTTCCTACGAAGTATTGATTCGCTTCAAATGTACAACATCAGACAAGACACTGTGTCGTGAAACCCACAAAATCTCGTGATTGTCTTGCAGTCCTCGTCCAAATTTTTTCTCAATTCTATCACTATTGATAATTTGTGGTGGAAGATAATTTTCAGTATCACTACAATACTGTTTCAGCAGAATTTTAATTATTACAACGATTTGAGAACCTACATAAATATATAAAATTTATTATGTTAAATTATCATAAAGTAATTATTTGATTTCAGACTCAATTTTGCCTGAGAGCAAAGAAACAATGGTGAACATCTAGATTTTGTAATCTCGTGAGATTATTGTTGTGTGAAGTCTTACAATGCATCACAAACAGGATAAAGTTCAACTTTTATCAACAGCATAATCTTCAAAACCAAATTCATCAAATAACCCTAAATATAAAGAGATACATTTGTCAGCGATAAAAAGTAACAAGAAAATCTCGAAAAATATGGATTTTTTTGTACTTAAAGATGGAAGACAATTACAAGTTAAATATGATTCGTCGCGGTAGAGTCGTGCGACTACTTTGAAATGTATTACTTATTAGACAAACAATGCTGCTCCAGAAGCGGCCTTCCAAGTCCTCTGTTGTCAGCCACATGTATGCAAATTTGGTCAAGGTCAAAATTCGACACCTGGTTGTTCAGAAGGTGTTGCCGAAAAGGCATTATACAACATTCAAAAGCATTTCGGAACGATGTTAAGCTTTTACCGGCTTGTTTTCGTTTTACGTAACGGCATTCTATATCACTATTTCTGTAGAAATTTTTTGTGCTTGCTAGTATTTTCCGGGTTTTCGTATCATAGGTTCGGATCTCATCAAGCGTCCAACAAAATAGACGAAATTTTGGTATGAGTACAGGCACTGCAATCACACTGTGGGCCACTGTTTTATTGAATGCAAATAGTTCCTTGGTCCAAATTTTCTTTAATCGGCTAATATTCTTTAGTAACACGCGTTTTATACCAGGTGTCATTCTAAGATGTTTCCATCCACCCCTAGATACCTGTAACATTCCTCATCAGATATAGGGGAAACAGTTAAGTCATTGAAGGAGATATTGCCTGTCTGGTTTAAATTGTTCTCCCTTTTCACAAGCATATAGTAATATTTATCCTAACCAAATTCCAGCCCTAAAATCTCTGAGAATGTTGCAACGAAGTCAAGGTTCTTTTCTATCCTGCATATTCTTTACATAAAGATTCAAATCGTCCACAAAGAAACATTGTGTAATTTTGGTATTTTTTGTTTCTTTGTGAACAAGTGAGATATCCATCAGACTTCCTTAACATGAATAACAAGGTATTTACAGAAAGTATAAACAGCATCATAGAGAGACTGTTCCCCTGAAATATGCCTATGCGATAGTCTTTTCTATCAGTTATAATACAGTCACACTTTTCGGTTAATTTCAAGATGAAGTCAGGTCAGCTAAAGCTCACTGCAATTTTAGCAAGTTCAAGGGTTTCTAGCATTTATAGGTGGGGAACACAGTCAAAATCTTTCTTGTAGTCTAGCCAAATTGAAATTAGTTTCCTTCCATGCGCCTGCACCTCTTTTGTTTTCTTAATAATTGCTCAGCACATCTCTAGACTTCCTTGTTCCCAGTTGCTTGTTCTCTTTCGATGCTGTTATTGGTTTTAAGATACTCTTGGAGGAAGAGGTTTAAGAAAGCTGTATATATCTTATACATTAAGTTCTGGCATGCAAGTGGTTTTATTTGGCATGTGTGTGGTTTTGCATTTAGGGATCAATTTTGTCTTTTCCAGAGCTAATCGGTGTGGTAGCTACTGTTCCCATCGAGATGTTGCTGGTACAGATTGATAAAATATGGTCGGTAGAAGGTTAGCTTCTTGTAACAATATCCAACAATTAAGTACCTTCTAGGTATTTTTCCATCCAGAAGTTTCTGGATCAAAGTTACAAGGGTATACACATCAATGCTGTATGGCTTCGAGTGTAATGCAGGGGCAATACTTTCTTCGGATTTCTTCCAGCCACAGAGCATTTCGATTAAACTCTTTCTCTTCACCTCAGATTTTCCTCCAGAAGGAATCTATGTCTTCTCGTGAAGGAGCTTCTGTGAAGTTCGCTGCTTCTCCTCTCATGGCGCTGCATACTGCTGTCTGGTTAAGGTTAAAATTATTTGCTTATTGTTTTTCTCCCGCTTATTCTCTAATGATGTCTGAGTCAGTTTGCAAGTGAGTGCCCACATTTTGCAGTCTCCAAACAACATTTCTATCTCCTTCTTAACTTTTTCTTGGTAACACATATAGTAATTTGTATATTTGCTCCCAATGAGCATCATCACATGGCTGATGTTCTACCAAAAATTAGGAATCCTTTTCTCTGTCATCAAAAACCATGGTGGTACTTTCTTTGTTGTTTCCGTTTTGTTCACTTTTTGAATGCCGTTCATGTACTGCTTCACATTAGTAGGTAGAGCGTACAGACAGGCGTTAATCTGCCATGATGTAGATTCATTATAATAATGTAAATACTCGTCACTAATTTCGTTATCAACTTTTAAAACCGTGTCTTGGTGTTTTTCCTTACTCTCCTCGAGAAAGTACTTCAAAGTCAAAATTATTTTTTCTCAGAGAATTTTAGTGAGTGCACATTTCACCGGTATATAATCCTGACTACTGCTACTACTACTACTACTACTACTACTACTACTACTACTACTACTACCACTACTTCTGCTGCTGCTGCTCCCACTACTACTACTACTACTACTACTTCTGCTGCTGCTGCTGCTCCCACTACTACTACTACTACTACTACTACTACTACTACTACTGCTGCTGCTGCTGCTGCTGCTGCCTACAATAATTGTTGCGGTCGTGCCTGCTGCTTACCATAGTCGTAGTGAGGGGTCATTAATCTTAACCAGTACCGTAGTTTGGCTGGCAGACACTATGGAATCTGTTGGAATGTCGTTAACTGCGAAATCACGTAATGTTCTCACATTATTCGCGTTTTCGTTTTTGTTTATAAAGTTGAGAAGGAAGTTAATTTCATATCTTTCAATAGAGTTACAGTCACTAACCTTTCTATGATAGTTCGGGCTTCAAAGATGGAGACAGTACTCATCGTATTTTCCATAAGTAGTCACCCACACCAAATACGCGTCTTGTGTCTTCGTGTTTGTATTGTATGTATGTATGTATGTATGTATGTACGTATGTATGTATGTATGAATGTAATGTATGTATCTTCCATTTTTTAATTATTTTAAATCTTCTACTGAGGAAGGAGCCGATTTCCAACAAAGAAACAAGGTTCCCTCTTTGGGATGTATTTAACTCAGACAAATTCACATTTGTAACTTGAGAAAAGTCTTGCATATTTTTACTGTTTTGCTCACTGATTGAACTTGTAATGTACGAATCAGCCAGTCAATTTCTCTTTCAGAATTTCCCAGTATATCCAGATTCTCCTTTAAGCATTTACTAACAAAACCTGGTGCTCCAATTATTATTGGTACGTATGAATGAATGTATGCTCTTTTAATCGTTTATGTATCAATCTATGTATCAATCATTTTCGATGCAAATATAACGCATTACGTGTCATTATTGCAGTACTTGACCTGAGATAATATTTCTTATGGATAAGTTGTGTTTTATAATGAATTATACAAAGAAGACAGATGAAATTCATTCTGACACCGGCTGTGTAAGAATACTAGATATATTTCTACCTGGTCGGCATTGTCAATGATATTATTCATAAAAAGTAGTATGCTCAGTTGAAATTTATCGCCAGCGGTATCGAAAAATATCTGAATTAACAAATATTTGAGTTGAGAACAGCCACCTGCGTGAAGAGAAATCCGTTAGAACGAAACAGAAGCATTATGAAATTTAAATGGCCATCTGTGTATTATATTTAATGTAAATACATTTCGCTAAGCAAAGCTATTGCAGCATTTGACTGGGGATAATATCTCCTATATAAGGTGTAAAGATTCCCTTCAGTCATGAATGTCCATGAGATTGCACCCAGAAAGTTCCCCTTTGAAGCACAATTCTGGGTAAGGTTGATTTATGGAAGACCAGCAGTTACCCACGCATACCAATCTCTCCTCTCCACGCCACCGTTATTATCCAAGGGAAAGACATATGGCGATACAGCTGGTCCCCAGTGATATTGCAACTCATTTCTGCATCTGAGTGAACTGGAGCAACGTGAAATAAAGTGTCTTGCTGAAGAACACAACGCACAATCAATACTAGAAGTCGAACTCACTACCTTATACATGTGAGCCCGTCGCTGTAACCACTGAACCTTGCGCACTCGTGTCCCTTCTATACATGCTGTGCATTAAATAAATGTATATATTACTGACACCACCCAATGAAGCATAAATGCACTTAGCATTTTGATCAACTACTGTTAAGATAATTTTCGACTGCCCCAATACATATATATATATATATATATATATATATATATATATATATGTGGTTTTCAGTAATATCTCTATAAGAGATATTATCACTTGACGATCATCGCAGTAAATTTGCTTTCCGGGACGTATAATCATTAACTATAATATATAATTAGTTTATTCAATTTAATAATGCTTCCGTTGCGTATATTGTGGACACACAAACATATAGAAATATATTTATACACATAACATTCACACACACACACACCCACACACACAAAGAAAATATTCTCACACACACATGCATAAATCATTCACACACACACACACAGTAAACATTCTCTCTCACATACATGCACAAAACATTCACTCACACATTTATATATGTAATCCTACAAACAAAACGACTTTCTGTTATGAGGCATCGCAATCCTGAGTCGCTTTCATCATGCTGTAGATAGATATGTAGAAGCATAGATTTAAAGAGATATCGAAATTGAGAGAGTAAATACGGGAGGAAGCGATTATTGTACGATTATTAATTAAAATACCTATAGGTAGTTAGATAACGAGGTACTTGAAACTTTGAAAGTAGTTTCAAATTTTAGATTACTGAAGATTATCTTATCTTGCATTCTAGAATATTTATATTGATAAGCGTTACATTGATGGAAATACATAGCTAATTATGTTGAAAATGTTCGAGTGTCAATGGTAACTATAGATGTATTTTGTCGACAGAAAACAGTTAGTGATTTATATAACCAGTCACAAATTCGAACGCACATATACTCAATTATACATATACAGATAGACGCAGACACCGAAATCATGGAGATGAGTGCATATGAATCAACATTTTGTATCAAAGATTCTTTTATTCCACCTCAACCTTCTCTAAGAATTAGATATATTCCAGTTGTAAAATCGAAGAAAAATTAAATGTTTGAAAGAAAATGTCGCCCACGTGAATACGTGTCCTCTCACTTGAATACATCTTGAAAATTGTAACACGCGACTCCTATGGATAAAATGATACAAAGTCAATAAATGAAAAAAATGTTTCCAATAAAGTTCAGCATTTTCTAAATGTCGTAGTAGAAGAAATATATCGAGCCATATAGTGTTAGCATATTTATCGATCGCTTATAAAGCGGAGGTTTGGACTTAACTAATGTTGACTTATACAAATACAAGTGAAATTCCTGGACAACGTCTGAAATTTCAATACCAGTAAATATCTCATCCATGTATGATAGTGAGTCAAAAGTGAAGATTCTTCCCAATACCTCAGGATCCTTCTCACCTACAAGCCGTGTACTGTCTGTTTTTAAGAAGTAGTAAACCTGTTTGATGTAAAAGGAACATCAAATTCAAAGCTGAACCAAAGTACTTGGCTGAAAGAGGCACAGACATGGGGAGTAGTTTGTATGATGTATAGAATCAAAAAGACTTTCCAATTTCATCAGCCGACATTTAGCTAGTGTTTGATGTTTTATGCAGTTACCCTTTGTTCCAAAATAGTATCATACAAATCAACCTTTCCTTCTGAGCTGCCAGAAACCTCGGACGGTCTATAATGCGCATCGAACGTTTAAGTGTCTTCGATTAAACATTACATGCGATTCCTTACCGAATTACGTCCGGGAAATTGTCCTAATACTAAAGTAAAAAATATAGACAACTAAGTGACATCTAGTACCTGCAAGAATGCCAGCGTATTTAAATCAATCGAACAGGAGTGAGACATGGAGTTCTAATCTCCAAATATTGCTTGTTTGAGACACTTTGGCGCAGGCGATGCAGTCAATGTCTTTACGATATTGAATGGAAAGCTACTGTAGGACGTCTAATTTAGCGTATTTTTAACAGTGTTGGTGGCTTAATGTTAGGTTCAACTCCAGTAACAACTAAAATGGCATCTGCATCATCGCTAACACAACAATTTGTATTAATATTAATCATAAAATGAAAGACTTAGTTCATTGAATTATGAGATTATTAATAATTATCTCGACTTCTGCATGAGAAAATAATAAGATAGTAATGAATAAAGTAGTCCTCAGGGTAGCAATCTGATAGAAGCTTGCGGGTACAAACAATTTATCATAACAAGACGCTCGTGAAGCGAGATTTCAAAAGTTAACAAATAATTACCAAATTGTACTTT
Organism: Octopus bimaculoides; assembly: GCF_001194135.2. NCBI lineage: Eukaryota > Metazoa > Mollusca > Cephalopoda > Octopoda > Octopodidae > Octopus > Octopus bimaculoides. The sequence goes on from NC_068981.1 coordinate 12,737,375, forward strand.
AAATGAATTTGTTAGTATAAAGTTTAGAATGAGGAAAAGGGAAGGATCAGAAATTTCGGATTAAGACATATCTTTCTCTTGAATCTGTCAATATATGCGTGTGTATTATGTATCTAAGACTTGGCCCTTATTTCTAGCAGGTAGATGCTCATTAAGCATCATTACGATATTTCATTGCTCGATAAAGCTATCATAACTGCGTTCCACCAATGCTACTACTGGTGATATCATCAAATTTTGAATTTATCCACAGATGATATGAACAGTAGTGACATCTAACTTCAAATCTCAGTGTTTGAATATTTCATTTATATATAATATATATACGTAGGTATATATGGTTTCCATCTACTAAGTCCACTCATAAAGTGTTGCGATGCCCAGAGCCATAGTAGAAAACACATACCTAAGATGCAAAGCAGTGGGATTGAACCTTGTGGTTGCAAAACAAGGCGCGGTTGAGTAGTAACAAGTTCACTTCGTTATCACAAGGTTCCGTATTCATCTCAAGTATGGTATGCGTTTTTACTATGGCTTTGGATATGCCAAAAACCTTATCAGTGAACTAAGTAGATGGAATCTGTATTCACACACACACACACACGCACACACACATATGTACACACACCCACACACACACACATACAAACACACACACACACACACACACACACACACACATACAAACACACACACACAGACTGATGGCACTCCGTCGGTTCCAGTCTATAAATCAACGGAATGGACCGCTAGTGAAATTAAAGTGCAAGTGGCTGAGCGCTCTATAGACACACGCAACGTAACGTAGTCCTTGGGGAGATTCAGCTTGAAACAGAGAGCGACAACGAATGGCCATTTGAAATACAGGTAGAACAGAAACAGGAAGTAAGAGAGAAAGTTGTTTTGAACGAGTGCCGGAGTCTCATGGAGCTTTGGGCGTTTTCGCTCGATAAACACTCACAACTCCCGGTCTCTAAATCGAAACCCAGATCCTACGACCGCAAACGTCCGCTGCCATAACCATTGGCCCATTGCATCTCTACAATATATATA
>NC_068981.1:12738504-12739290 GCF_001194135.2 Octopus bimaculoides
ATATATATATATATATATATATATATATATATATATATACATGTATGTATATATATATTTATATATGCATATACATACATGGGTGTGGGGTAAAAAGCTTGCTTCCCGATCACATAGTTCCGGTTTCAGTCTCATTGCATGACACTTTCGGAAAATGAACGAAGCCCGTTGTATGTACATATATATGTGCGTGTTGTGCATGTATGTGTGTGTGTACGTGAGTGTGTGTATGTGATGTGTGTGTGTTTGTCTGGTGTGTGTGTGTGTATGCCTGTGTTTCTCCGTGTGTGTGTGTGTGTGTCTCCTTGTGTCTGAGTTTTCGCCCTAACTACCGCTTGACAACCGTTGTCGGTGGGTTTCTGTCGCCGTAACTGATAGGTTCACCGGAACCGACAGATATAATGTGTACCTATACTTTAAAAACTGTCAACTGGTGCTATTCATTTATTCGGCTAAAATTCTTCAAGGTGATGGTCCAGTATGACCGCAGTCTAACTACTGAGCCAAGTAAGAGATTTCTATCTATCAACACATCAATTTATATTTAAAAAAATGGGATTGAAAAATCCTCGCAGATATCAAAGAAGCGCTCACAGTAATGGAATGAGTTTAAATTTCCAATAAATAGATACGAGTAAATGTAAGTAGAATACAAATCCCAGGTAAATCTTCACGTATGACAGGTAAATCCAACAATCCATATGCGGAATTTTAAGAAATTCAGAGTATTTAACAACAGCCAATAATATTGTTTATATATATATATATATATATATATATATATAT
>NC_068981.1:12741343-12742657 GCF_001194135.2 Octopus bimaculoides
ATATATATACATATATATATGTATGTATATATATAGTATATGAGAGAGAACAACCAAGATATATTCACTACTTATGTGATTGATATATCAGCAGTTGTGTACATATACATGCCAGGATATATCTACACTCTCTAACGTAATGCAGATGTAAATTTATTGACTAAATAATCGATTAAGTTCCAAATGAAATTCAATTTCCAGCGGTTAAATATTCATTGCCACATTCAAAAATTATATTTCTGCTCAAAATGAATATAATATAATCATAAAACCATCAAGTTTTAGAATATAATCGTCTTACTTTTAATCTCTAATTCGTCATTATTCGGTAGTATATAATCACAGAAATTTCTTTTCGTTATTTGATTAACGTTCCGAGACTTACCTCTTCAACAGTGTACTAATTGATACGTTTTGAATATAATTATGACACCAATAAAAAAATTATTCCTAGGAAACTTGTGGAAAAGTGTTATATATGTGAAACTTAAATCATATAATTTTCAAATATGTATATTCAACATAAAACAGACAGATACACCGACATCGTCGTACAAGGGAAAAGATCCGTCCTCATCATGTATTACCCTACCAGATGTATGTGTACCTGTGTGCGTGCATGTGTGTATTTTATATATATTCATGTATGCATTTATATGCACAAATTTATACACATACCCACATATATTCATATATACATATATATGCATACATACAAACATGTATCTATGTATCTATCTATCTATCTATCTAGATATGCAGGGCAGGGAATCGTCAATTAGTAATAAAATTAATAATTAACAATTTTGCCGGGTAGCTCAGTATGAAAAAACCTTTTCGGTAAAAAACATTTAAAATCATAAATATATAGGGATTGACAGTAACCTGCTTCTCCAACATACTGAGAATTCAGAAATAGCAGTCAAAGAACTGCTGATTCCAAAACTACAAATTATTACTCCAGATTGCGGGACTATTTATGATGCACACTGAATTGAATTCATTAGGGCGAGGGATTTTGAACTCACTGGCCGATAAATTTCTTAACGTCTTCCTCACGTGGTATTGATGTTCACATGGTCAAAATTAACGTGAGTTATTTAGACATTAACAAATTTATTAGAATATTTAGCTGAAGATCAGAATAGAGTATTCTTTACTCTTAACTGTGAAACGATTGTACTAAATTAACTAAAGGCAGGTGGTTTTTTTACTCTTCTCTACTGTTCTTTCTGTGTGTATCAAAAATATCGCTATCAATTTAGAGTAATAATTTGTAGTTTTGAAATCAGTAGTTCTTTGACTGCTATTTCT
>NC_068981.1:12743404-12748290 GCF_001194135.2 Octopus bimaculoides
GTGTGTGTGTGTGTGTGTGTGTGTGTGTGTGTGTGTGTGTGTGTGTGTGTGTGTGTGTGCCTTTGTGTGTGCCTTTGTGTGTGCAAGTTAGAATGCTAGCATGCTATGCACCGCTTTAGAGGCAGGTACTTTTGCCAAACAACGAAATAACGGGGGCATAAATCACCGGTTGTTAAGCAATGGTGAGTGGGAAATACCTACGCAAAGACGTATTTGCATTGAATGTAATTTTCTACGGGTATGCTGATAAATATAATTAAATTCAATCAATTTTGTTCGAACAATATATGCAATCACGAATAAGTGTTCCGCAAATAAAACAAACGCTTCGAATTCAATATAAACAACTTGACCAACCATTCTGTCCTACAGCAAATCTTTTGGTCTAATATCAAATTACTGATCCGGACACCAAGTTTGAAACCCATAGCGAAGCTTCGTAACCTACCACCACTTCTTCTCCGGCATGGCATGGTCTACTTGTGTCTCACTAATATGTGCTAGCCACCAGCTATGATAGTTCAAATAAAACGCTTCTCAAACATTCCTATGTTTAGCAATGGTGTTTTGAGCGAGTGAAAACTATATAGGGAAGAGTTGTGAGATGTTTTTGTTTGGTGACCATTGAGGTGTTTACAAATAAATATCAGCGAGTACTGAAATCGATTATATCAAAGACTTCATACTGAGGTCTCATAATTAGATTCATTCTGATAGTAATATCAATGCCCGTCTTGTTGGACGGTGTGTCACCTAATGTGCATGTATGCATTTCAAGTATAGGACCAAATTTAAAAACAGTAGTCACAAATTCAAACAAAGCCAGCTGTGGGTAGGTTGATTACACTGACCCTAGTGCAAAGCTGATACCTATTTTATCGAATCCGAAGGGATGGAAGGCAAGGTCAGCGTCGGTGGAATTTGAACTCAGAACGGAAAACGGCCAAAATGCCGCCGAGCACTTTCCCTACGTGCCAACAATTCTCCCAGCTCACAGTCTTAAAGAAATTTAATATTGGCTTCACAATTTGGCGCAACGCCAGCAAGTTTGAGGCAAGCGGTAAGTCGATTATATCATTATATCGACCCAGTACTAAACTGGTACTTATTGAATCGACAACGGACGAAATACTGCTGAGCATCTTGCCAAGCGTACTAATGATTCTACTAACTCACTACCTTACACAAATTTAATATTAATGTAATATGAAAACCATCTGTCTATCATGCATATCATGGTATAGTGAATGTAACTATTGCTGCTAAGTAAAAGAAGATGGAAAAGACGCAAGCAATCTTCCATAAATTGTACAAGATATATTGTAGCACTAATAGACCATGTTTATATGAAAAACAGAAATTTCAAATAAAGTAATGTGAACAAATATTAAATAATGTAAGAGAGTTGCATCCAGTAGAAACATATTGTCTGTGACACGATCGTGTATATGATGAATATAAAGATAACGGAATGCTAAAGAAATGGAGAAACCTCCTATGTTTGAGAGTATATAGGACCAAATCCTGATAGTTGAATGAAAATATAGGGAACGTATATAATTTATTTGTCAACGATGTGAATAATCACATACATTTTTATAGTTTCTCTGCATGGTGCTTTCTTGAGTATCAAAATATTAATGTCTTCCCTGCACTAAAAACATGGTCCATCTTGGATTAATACTAAAGCGATAAATCTCATGATTACTAGACAGATATAAATATTGTAGTGCGAAATGAAATAAAGAATTTTTTCTCGTTCCACAAATATGGAACTTATATAAATGAATATTAATAATGTGTATCTTTAAAATCGACACCCTTATTTGAAATGAAGTGTCAAAAATGAGTTAACAAAGATAAGAATTAGAACAGTAAACCACACAAAACTATAGCGAACGTGAGACTAATTAATAATTATTTTTCTCTTGTTTCAGTTATTAGACTGCGGCCATGCTTGAGCACTGTCATGACAAATTTGTAGTCGAATGAATCTGGTGATTATTCTATCGGTCTGGTGCTTATTCTATCGGTCTGGTGCTTATTCTATCGGTCTGGTGCTTATTCTATCGGTTCCATTGCAGAAATGCTAAGTAACGGAGTCGAAAACACACCAACATCAGTTTTCAAGCAGTCAAGGAAAACAAACCTATGCAGCCAGTATTTTAAATCTAAAATTTACTGATGTTTTGCTATCTCGATAGTTTCACTTATTCCTCCTTTTTCGCAGCTGAAGTGACTTCTGAGGAAACATACGTTGTTAAGAAGAAATTATAACAAGCAATCCTTTATATGAAATTGAACCAAACAGTTAAAATCAGTTTAACATGCAGCAAAGTGTTCATCTAAAATTAACAGTACATAATTCACCCTTACGTATAAGATTGGTTTTATTTAGGTCTTCTGTCAATATTTACTTTATGTGCACTAAATAGTGAAATATGTTACATAGGATGAAACCACATTGGCAGGAAATAAACAAAAGAAGATAGTTCATATTTAGTAATAGTATGATAATATTAACTGAATTAATTTTTGCCTGTAAGATATAAACCAAGTAAGTAGATTCAACATGGAAACGAAATTAATTTGAAAACTAAGAAATCCAAGGATACAAATTTCTTTCAGAAAAATATATCTTTACATGTGCGTCATATTGAGGAGATCGAGAAATACAGTTACATTTGGATTTAAATTCGGTCTGACACATATTGTTGCTCAAAAATTTCAGTATGATAAGCCATCTTTGAGAAATTACAGTTGCAGGTATTTGATTATAAAATTTGTAATAAAATAATCAATTATGATACTGTCTCATTAATTAAAAATTATAGGAATGTAATATTAGATATTACTAAACAGAATTAAATCGATAACAACATGGACTGCTCTGTAATTGCTTGTTTCAATTAATGCGATACACAACAGTTTTAAATTTAAGGAGAGAAATGTGAATTTAATGCCATTATAAAATCAAAGATGATTAAGTAAAAGATCGAAAATATCGGCATGATAAAATATTCAAAATTTCTAAAAACATGCTGTGTGCTGAATAAACACTTTTTTAATTATTTAATTACGCCACCAACAAAGGCAGTATATGCGAAGTAATCTCTTCATGACAGGTAATTTCTGGTATGCGATTGCTTAAATAGCAATTTGGTCTTTTCGTGACAAGAGATATGAAAGAAAGAGAATGAGATCATCTCCGGAAAGCGGTAAAAAAGAGAAAAAGGATGCTTGATTCTCAGTTATTTATCTGTGTACGAAGAGAAGTTATGATACCATTACACGTTATTGAGATTTTGTAGGTCAAAACAATGCAAGTTTAAAAAGAAAATTAACAATATAAAATGCTAATTAGTACCTTTAAGTGGTATTTCAAAATTTTAGGGTTAGTAACCTTTCTTCAGGAATTCTACAGAGACAAAATTGCAATTACATTTAGAAGTTTTCGATGCCCTAAAGGTAAAAGGTTGGCTATGACTAATAAAACTTTAGCTATATAGTCATACTTACATGAATATATACCTGTACAGGCATGCATGTGTGTATATTCGTTTTGTGTGTGTGTATGTGTGTGTGTGTGCGTGTGTGTAAACACGTACGCACAATGACATTAACATATAATGTGTGTGAATCACAAATGGTTTCATCATATACAGTACAATAGATTTAAAATATTCCCATCTTGGACTGAAATTGCCTTTAAGACACTTGAAACATTTAAAAATACTTGAGATTTAGAGAAGCAAATCTCGTTGGCATCAAAGAGGTATATTTGCATGAACTTTTGTATATGGCTAATCCAGTGCGTTAGAGAATTTCCTGCGATACTGCGAGATCTATTGTAATATTTTAAAGCTGATAAGGCAGCGAGCTGGTAGAAACGTTAGCACGCCGGGCGAAATGCTTAGCGGTACTTCGTCTCTCTTTATGTTCTGAGTTTAAATTCCGCCGTGGTCGACTTTGCTTTTCACCCTTTCGGGTTCGATAAATTAAGTAGCAGTTGCGTAGTGGGTTCGACCTAATCGACTGGTCCCCTTCCCCCAAGATTTCGAACCTTGTGCCTAGAGTAGAAACAAATATTTTAAACATCGTAAGGCGGCGATCTAGTAGAAACCTTAGCAAGCCGGGCGAAATGCTTAGGGATATTGCGTGTCTTTACATTCTCAGTTCAAATTCTGCTCATGTCGATTTGCTTCTCATCATTTTGGGGTCGATAAATTAAGTAACAGTTGCGTACTGGATTCGATCTAATCGATTAGGCCCCTCTCCTAAAATTTCGAGCCTTCTGCCAAGAGTAGACGAGAATATTTTGAAGATCATTCGTGCATTGATAAGTGTGTGCTCGTTTCCTTATAGGAGTTCCGGAATATCAACGTGATGGGTAATATTTTTGAATGATTTTTAACGTTAAACCTATTCAGGATTTAAAAGAGTTCAGGTTGACTGAGACGCAATAATGTATTTCTTTTAGCGGGTAGTCGCCTTGATGTCGAAACGTAATAGTATTACTACATTGGGTGCAACTTGGTCTTTTGATGAAAGAGGAATATGTGTGTTTGTGTGTGGCTGTGTTTTAGTTTGTGTGTCTGTCTGCTAAAATGAGAAGTTTTAAGTAAGTGTGTGTATAACTCTACATTAATCTGCTCACTCACACACAGTTACACCAAGTGTCATGCCTACATACACATTCACGTATTTTTCAAGTATTGGAAACTGAATGTGCTTTTCATCTGTAGTGTTTATGTTTATATAACATATATATTTACGTGTCTGCATGTGTTGATATGAAAGTTAATGGATCCCTCTGTGCTTGCGTGTGTGTGCGTTTGTGTGTGTGTGTGTGTGTGAGAGAAAGAGAGAGAGAGAGAGAGAGAGAG
>NC_068981.1:12748300-12748871 GCF_001194135.2 Octopus bimaculoides
AGAGAGAGAGAGAGAGAGAGAGAGAGAGAGAGAGAGAGATTTATATATCAAAATAGGCATGCGTGCATATCAAAATTTCCTAAAATTCGCTACTTATTTGTAGTAGTAAACCACATAAATCCTACGTTGGTAAAATATTTTACAGCTTTTATTAAAAACCTATAAAACTTTCTCCTATTTTCAATATACGATGGAACCTACGCAAATTATAAACTAGGACTTTCAAATGTTGATTTCTTCAGTGGCTGAAGAAATCTTGTTTCTAAATCTTGTCTTCTAAATACTTGTTTTCTAACTTTATGGTAATATTCATTTTTATTATTACACAAGAAAAGAAAGTATACACACAACTGCATATACACTCGGGCATACATACAGAGACAAACATACATCAAAATTTACACTTGTGGTCTCAAAAGCACACTCATATGTATATTTGTTTATTTATGTACATAATCCATAATAAAAAAAAAAAAATCTATCTATCTATCTATCTATCTATATATATATATATATATATATAGATATATATATACACACACACTCACACACACACACACACACACACACA
>NC_068981.1:12748983-12750589 GCF_001194135.2 Octopus bimaculoides
ACACACACACACACACACACACATATATATATATATATATATATATATATATATATATACAAATACATATGTATATCTGTGTCCATACATATCAGCGTATGAGTGGCTGTGTGGTATTCTACCTTGCTTACCAACCACATGGTTATGGATTCAGTCTACTGTATGGCACATTGGGCAGGTGTCCTCTACTATACCTCGAGCCAACCAAAGCCTTGTGGTTGGATTTGGTAGACGGAAACTGAAAGAAGAATATCATATATATATATAATTTTCATAACTTCGACAGATTTCGGCTTAGTGAAGTCCTTTAGTCATATACGGGGCACCTTGATTCACTCTTGCAAAGAGTTATTATTGTTGCAGACAAATACTGGTGTAAGAGGATAGTCCGGGAAGCTTTGAAGAAATTTGTCCAGTGAGCTTTTGAGCTTTATGGGATTCGTTTCCGTTTTGACGTATTTTCTCATGGTATTAAAGAGAGGTGGTCCGGTTGAGGTAAAATAGTTGTGACGTAATGTTGTTATGTGTCTTGAGTTCGATTGTTGTAGTGGGCGGATAGCAAGGGTGCCGTGTGTATGTGTATGTTTGTGTGTCTGTGTTTGTATCCCCCCTGCCATTGATTGTTCGATCAAAAGTGATGCTCCAGCATAGCCGCAGCCAAATGAGTGAAACAAATAAAATAAAAAAATAAAAAAAATACATATATATATATATATATACATACATACATATATGAAGGCGCATGGCTCAGTGGCTAGAGCGACCAGCTTACGATCGTGAGGTCAGTTCGTATCCCGGACCGGGCTGCGTATAGTGTTCTTGAGCAAGACCCATTATTTCACGTTGCTCTACTTCACTCAACTGTAGAAATGATTTGCGACGTCATTGGTGGCAAGTTGTATCTAACTTTGCCTTTCCCTCAGATAACACCGGCGGCATGGAGAGGAGAGGCCGGTATGCATGAGCTTTTGCTGGTCTTCCACAAACAACATTGCACTTTCTAGGTGAAATCCCATGGTCAGACATGACAGAAGGGATTCTCAATTATATATATATATATATATATATATGTATATACGTATATGTTGGTGTATATTCGCATAAACACTCACACACGTACATATAGATACACTCATACGGAAAATACACACGCACACTTTTAAAAACATATGCAAACGCACAAAAGCACGCAGTGCACGCGCTCATACGCATGTGTACAAACAAAGTACGCACGCGGCCCATAGCTTCATATACACACATACTCATACATACGCACATACGTGCATTGGCTCAAACATGCACCCTACTCACAGTTGTCCTCCCTGCTCCTCTCGCTTTAGACGAATTGTTTGCCACATTTAGTCATTTAAGCATGTCGTGTCTGTTCGATAGACACGCGCGTTTTCTCTCACCATTTCTTTCTCTTCTTGTCAATTTTTGTAAGACAAAGAGCATATTTTCGAAACCTGAAAGAATGTTCCTTCGAAAGCTCCTCCAACCAGAGCATAAATCTAACACACATTTCCTTTTTACCTCGTCTTCGCTTTATTTATATATTTTGCATTATATATACTAATATCCATATCCATATATATAAACATGTATA
>NC_068981.1:12751244-12776881 GCF_001194135.2 Octopus bimaculoides
TATGCGCATATATATCAGTACATTACAAAACATATATACGTGATTGCTTGTCCATGCTTTTGTGTATATAAGTCACATGCAGTAATTTTCTAAATGGAATCTGTTCTACTTAACTATATGATGTCTTGCAGTTATTTTTGCTCTCATGTATAATTTTCTGAATGTCTCACGCAACACAAAACCAATTAACAGTATAATAAAAATAAATTAAACATAGTGTTTTGCATTGCAAGTAGAAACGAATATCATTGAACACAATTCAACTTCTTAATGCATATTTAACTAAATGAAGTAATTCTCAGAATACTCTCACTTTATAAATATCTGTTGGGTAATTTTAGATTTGGCCAAGTTGGTTTAACTGTTATGCTATCTTACGATGTGTTTATCGTTGTTATATCAGATACCGACAGAGTGTTTGTTCTCTCTGTATTTTTAGTGTTATAGAAATACAGCACGACTTAGACTTCACAGCAGATTCTGATGATTGCCTGCTAGTCTCCTTTAACCAATAAGCATTGATCGTCTATTCAAAATAAATCGATATATGTTCATATGAAAACTGCAGCGCAGTTGAGAAATAACTCACTTCTTTTATATCATTAATGTTTTCATGGAGAACATAAACCACATAATGGCCTCTATTTACCTTCTATTAAAGTGTAGTAGGTATTTTCATAGGCAAAACAGTACTGGAATAAACTTTGATAGTGATGGGTAATATTGTTGTAGAAAGGTTTTTTTGTGTTAATCCACTATCTAATGTAATCCCATTCCTCACTTTTCTAATTTCAAACCCCATTAAGCTTTATAAACCTACTGAGGTTTTTGTTTCCCTGTCTTTTCCGTGTCCTTTGACTATTCATAATTAAATAATGGAACAATCATCTGACAAGAACTATTGAAACGGTTATGAGAAGATTTGACGCAGCCAGTTTGACGCTGCTATATTTGGCGTCGCTGATTTGGCGCTAACATATTTGACGGCAGACATTATTTTTTTTTCTAGTTCTCTACCCTATCTCTCTCTCTCTCTCTCTCTCTCTCTGTCTCTCTCTCTACCTCTTTTTTTACTATGTAAGCATCTAGTTATATTTGTACGTTTGCGTAATGTCTCCTTCTCCTACTCTCTTTCACTCTTTCTTTCTTCGGGAACATATCACTGCGAGCGCATGCGCGCCTGCGTGTGTGTTCTTCTCCAAGTGCCAAACGGAAATCGCTAAACATGTTGAATGCCTAGACAATTGTGCCAAATCGTTAGGCACCCAAACAGCACCACCCAGTCACCACATTCCGATTGAAAACACAGTTTAATTTCTTTCCAACACCTTAATATCCGCTTAATCGTTTCGAAAAAAAAAAATGACATTTGGGTACGAAATTTTACTCCTCATTTTTTTTTTTTTAATTTAATTAGGTCGTTTAGTCAGAAGACATTTGTTTCTAATGCTACCCAGCGGATTTGAATTACTACTCAAGTAACTGTTTCGCTGACGTCTTAACTACACTGCCTTGTCACCCATTTAAAAATTGCAGACACGTAGATAACAATCTTTTTCAATGTTAAAAGGTGTTAGAATAACATTGGCATCTAACGATGAAAAGTACTAGGGACGTGACATATTTAGAGAACGCTGACAGCATAGCCGAGGTCAGATGCTGGAATTTGTTGGTGGGTGGGTGAATGCCAATCAATGCTATACCTCTTCTCCGGATGCAGCAACCTCGTCAGAGATATGGGACATTCGAGAATCACGACGAAGTGTTACTGAGCCTCAGCAAACGCTGGGGGTTGAAATACGACGTTGACTAAGAAGACCAATCTTTGGGATGGACTGTTAGCAATGTCAAAGATAAGCTTTCGCGTGGGAGATCAGTCTTAGAGAAACCAAAGCTGTGAAGCACGTTTGCAAGAAGTATCTAACTGCCACACGTGGTTATAGGGAGTGTAATACAATGGTATGTTCTTGATATAAATAGCGCTTGAACAAATGTTCCGTTAAATGAAAACAAATTGCTATGGTCTTCTTGGGTGGTGCACTCAAGTATAAAGAAAGCTATTTTTTCTTCTCACATAAGTAGTATGCCATGTATTCATGTTTACAACACAAGTAGAATATGATTGCAGTCACCCCTGTACCATTTACATCTATACTAAATGCAACTGTTTCTTATGTCATTCTGAAGGTTTTGTGCTGTCTTAAAATGTCTATATCCAAACGTAGTGCGCATTTGATTGTATACTGCTTTAAATTAATTTGTTAGAGGATGGCATGCAACATCCTTGAGGGTTGAAAATGTTCAAGTACCCTAATGATGGCGCAATATAAAAGACAAATTTACTAAGACAGAGAAATTGTTCAAAGTAACTACGTCAGAATGGTATTCGCTGAATATACAGATTGAAATTGCGGTGACTGTAAATGTCAATGCCAGTGTAGTGAATACAGCCATTTCCAATGACACCTGCGCCGCACAATGCGTGTGTTGGAGGTAAAATCTGTGTTTTTGCCCATGGCATCAACAAAATCTTTGTCGAAAGCTCTCTTGCAGATTATCGATCACATGTTGCTGATTAGGTGCTCCACTTATTTCTCCTCTCTAGATCGCACTAAGTAGTAAATATATATCCTAATATCGTAAGCAATGCTTCCGTTATTCTTCTACATTGTTCCAAAATTAATTTTAAAACGATCGGTCGACTGATCCAACATTCTATAGCAGCAAAACAAACTCCTCCTCCTCCTACTCCTCCTCCTTCCATATGAGACCGACAGTTATGGGTATTTTTCGTATCTCTGTACGCTGAACCTATTTCTACCATTACTAAGTAATCTGTTCATGGAATTGTTAAATCATTGACCTTCCTTCATTTTTAGTTTCTCTGTCCAGTCAGATTAGACTTGAATTTTCCGTTTTGTATATGAAACTATTTCAAAAATTAGATTTGATATTAAAAAAATGATATAAATAGTAAAAGTAGAATTTATTGGTGTCGAGAGACCTTTCTTTTTAATAAATGAAACTGATTTCATGATTACAAACAGTATAAAATGATATTTAAAGTCTGGGATATGAATATTCTGAGGTAAGTATTTAAAATATATTTATCTGAAAATACGAAGTTCTTAGCTTTGTTAGTCAACAAATTTTGAATAAAAAGATAAAAATAACTATTATTGCTGAAGTGTTACTTTATTAAGAGTATAAAGTAGTTGTATAAATTTGTGATTTTACTACGTTATTTATTTGCAGAGTGTTTATTACATTTCAACTAAACAATTACTACAATATATATTGCATCCTTGTTTGAAGCTATTTTACTTCATTTATGAGAATAGTGTTTGTGGAAAAGAAAAGATTATGAAATATCATATCTTTCATTCTATTAAAATAAATGAGACTTGGTACCCAGTCAAAAAGAAATAATATTTTTAAGCCACAAATTATATTCTGAAATACCTTCTGTTAATCAGAATAGATTTTATTCTAGATTTTACATTGAAAACTGAAGTAACAGACGTGTCAATGTTTCGTTAATTTAAAATAAACTTTTTTTGTCATGATTTATGATTTTATACCATATTTTCTACCTGATATCTTGAAGAATATTGAAATATTTTTCGTGATTTTGAATTATAATATAAAAGATTTTATCAGCTAATATTCAAAATTCCTAGAGTTTTGCACATAAATTACCAGATCTTTATACAACGTTCTACGCATGCAAATTAGTATTTCATATTCCTATATGTTATAAGGGCAATGCAAAAAGATGCACCAAATATGATACTGTACTTAAATATTACTTTCTAAGTTCAAAGCTTCTTAACTCCATTCATTTGGACTGGCGTTTACACCTCGGCATCCGTTTTAAGAACAGCATATGGAACCATAACTTTACGGTCACAGCATAAGACAGGTTAATTTGTATTGTAGCAAGTGCTTTGTCCACCTACTTCTCGGATGCGACAAATATAAGCCCAGCAGTCTAGTGGAACACAGATACGCTAGGATCGAATCTTTTCTTACTTGAAAGTATAATTGTAAACGGTGACGTTTTTTTAGTATTGTAGACGCTTCCATTGACCTAATATGTGTATGTCTGCTGTAGCTGTTGTTTTCAAATGTATCGCCTGCAGTGCTATGGTTCTAACTTTTCTGAAATGTTATTATTTTGCTTCATTTTATAATTTTTTTACGTATGTATTGATATATTATTTACATTTTGTGAATATCTGTTTGCTTACTGTTTTACTCTGTTCAATGTAATCTCTTATGGGAGGCGGCTCCCATATAGTTGGAAGCCATTATTGACGTGAGGTTATACTGTTAAGCAAACAAACATGAAATTATTAAAATATTGACCTTATAGTTTATAATTGTACTTACCCTAGAGAAAATGGCCGGTTTTTTATTACCATTTTTATTTCAACGTAAACAATAATAATAGTAAAATAAACAATAAGAAGAGCACTGTACGGTTCTGAATAGAGACTGGGTTTGTATATTGAGTTGAACAAATTGAACACTATTTCGACAGATTGTCTGTCTTGTCCGGGGTCATAGTATAAAATGATTAAACAAGAACGCAGAAATATAAAAAAGCAAATTAAAGTATAAACGAGAATGACTTGCGTCTCTTTTTAGCCAAAATGCCATCGTTGGTTTTCCCTTTTACATAATGGGTAAAAAGGAAAAAGAATAAAAATAAAGAAAACGAAATAACAAAAAAAAAATAATAAAAACAGAATGGAAAGAGAACACTTCCATCAACGCATTGTGTCCCCTGTATGAAATAGGAAACGATAATGAAGAGTGATTTTCAATATTACATTTGGTTACGTAGATTTGATTCAGGAACGATTCTTGATGTAATCGTAGTAAACATATATTTAATCAATTGCTTCAACAAAGTGAGACTATTTCATCTCATACTAAAATAATGACATAGACCTTCATTGGTAGGAAACATGAATGATGACAAACCACAGAATACACAGCTCATAAGTCAGGTATAAAATATACTCTATAGAATAACTGTATCTCTTTACTTGTATGGTGTCCCTCATAGAAGTAGTTCCTCGATAACTTTGCCGTTGGTATTTCCACTTGAAGACACACCCCGTGAGCATAATGTACAAGGTTGGTATTCGTTGGAGTTATGTCAATCACAAAAAGAAGAATGCCGTCTTTAGCCGTGATTGGCAACATTTTAGAGATGTTGTTTCAAGAACTTTAAATGCAACTTTTAAGAAAGTAGTGTTTTCATAACAGCAAATATCAACTAATGAAAGTACAGAAAACTACGAAAGTGGAAGGAGAAGGGGTGCAGATGATGCTGTCTGTGTAACATCGGTCAGGTCTTTACCTGTCACCATCGTATTTTATGATAAAGCAAATCCTTCGGATAAAGTAAGAGTAAATATCGAGTCTAAATTCCAGGGCAAAATGATAATGAAAAAAAGAACGAGAGAAGGCAGTTAGAATTACGGGAACAGAGGAGTTAAACCAGTTAGTAATGAAATGCTAATTTATTAGTCAATCAATTAGAAACGGGTGTGGATCACAGACCAATAGTGTTTGAAAATTGGGGTTAGATAAGCTTTGAGATTAGATCAAATTTAACGGGCAGGAAAGTTTTGTAAAGAATAACCTATATCTATGGAAAGTAGAACTGGGTGTCATTAAACGTAAGATAGAAAACCAAGTAGAGAAAAAAATTAAAGAGGTTAGTAATGTAAGCGAAAGATATAAAGTGAGAGATAAAGTATTAAACTATGACATTAAAAAAAGTGAACGAAACTATATTATGGAAGACCCGATTGTTGAGGTGGTAAAACGACCGAACCTTTGGAGACAATATTAAAACAACTTAAAGGAGATAGTAATCCGAATACAGACAAATCTACAGAATATGAAAAAAAAATTTGGCAATGCAAAAACAAAGAAAGAACAAAAAGAAATTGACAATGCGATTCGGAGTGTGTCACTTATATTTCGACTGGCAGTAAATGACTTATACAAGTGTAAATGTATAAAAAAAAAAGAAAGATAGCGTTGGCTACAAAGCAGGTAAACCAACAATGGAGAGAAAAATACTTTGGTAGAATAAATGGACAGAAAATGCTATCAAGATCTTGAGAATGAACGACTGTCAACTACACCTTTTTTTTTTATATGGAAGCACTGTGAAAAGAGAAAATCTCGTTAAAATACAGGAAAGAATTGAGAGAAAGAACTTTAGAACTAAAATAGTCCGGCAAATAAAATCGGCAAAATTAGCTAAGTTAAAGGGATATGAGTAAAGAATAGAAGAATTTCAGCAGGAGAGATAGTTGCAAAAGAATAAGAACAATTAAATATATGGAGGACACAAATATGACATAGGGAGGCATAACATTTAGAGTGCTGCATGGAGCAGGAAAGATATAGCCAATGAGAGACATGGATATTTCGAAGGCGCAGAAACTGAATTAATAGAAGTAAAAAGAAAATGTTGAGTTGGTATTCATTGAGGAACTCATTGAGACCATGCTAATAAATAATCTAATCGGAAGAGACCCATAGAGAAGGATTTGGTAGATTTTGGGCAGAACAACACTCTGGCAATTACTGACAAGTTTGTGGAGTAGAAATATCAAAAATAGGGTGACTAATGCTAAAATACATTTCCTATGAAAAACAAAAAAAAACAAAAACAAAACAACAGCAAGTTCTTGAGGTCTTAAATAGTAGTACTAAAGAAATTGTTTACAATATGTTTGAGGATAAGAACAAGACCCATGTAGAGGAATAAAACTTATTTTAAGATGAACAAGAGCAGGGACGCCACAGAAATTCTAGAGCAAGATCCAAAATATTAATCAATTAGAAGAGGAGACCAACTGGTTCAGTAATTGGGTGAATACATAGAAAATATGCATATGACATAGTGTACCCTCGATTTTCAAGACACTCGAATTTTTCAAAGGTGCAACAAGCATCCTAGAACTGATGCCCCTCCAGGGAACATGATATTTACTTCGAATACCTTACAGAGACTGCAACTTCGTGTGTTTGGTAAGATACATGCATCGTTCCAGCCCTTACAGATCTCTCCAACACAATTTGAGGAACAGAGTTTTGCTCTCTGCGTTGAAGTGCTAGTTTTCATATGTTACAGCGCAAATTACGTTTAATTAGCTGCACAATTGCGACATGAGGTCTACGAAGAATTTTCCATTGATCGAATGACTGGATATTCTGTAGTGTTACACCTCTGTGTGAATTATATGCAATAATCGAGTTCTTTTAGAGGAGGCCTTTAATTTCGAACTTCACCTATATTTTTATGTAGCTAGAGACAACAAATCTAAATTAAGTCCTACTTTCCAGACACATTTTTTGATCTCTTGTCTTTGGTTATATCACTTTCGGATAACACTAATAACCAACGAGCCGAAGGTTACATTTTCTGGCTCATACAATAATTCTATAATCTTATTCCCTCTGCGTATATAGATAAATTAGAGTACTTCTCATTTGCGAATATGAGAGCGGATTTCCATTGAAAGTGAGTCGCCTTGAAACATCGCGTCAACATTCCCTACTAAATGCTTCGCATCTGTAATACCAAGGATGCATATGTATATTTATCTAAAGTACATTTCTATTATGTTTTAATTATTCATCTATTGTTAGCGAACGCACAATAATAATTGACCATTTTTCTGTTTGTAAATTCCAGTTCTCAAGTCAATGCAAAGGAAGCCCTAATGTTGATTTTCCTGAAGAGATATTCCGCTGATCATGGCCAATTGGTTTTCTTCCAGACAGGCAAATTCAAATATTCTATGAGTTACATAAGAGAGCTGGCTGTTTCTGTAATAGTGGTACACATCCTATCCATGTATTTACCGCTTTTGCTGGGGTTGTTTTGTTCTTTTGTTTTTGCTTCTAGTACCGCAGTAAATATATTAATGTCAGTTGCTGTGGCGGTGGATGTAGAGGAAAATATAATTCGTTATGGAATTAAAGTGATGTGTCGGTCGGGGAACGGCTTTACAAATCGTTTTTGGTGAAAGAACAAGGTTGGCGGCTGTTTTGGCTTCTTGATATTTAGGTGACGTCCGATGAGCTTTTGTATTTCAGAGAATATTGTTTTCTTTAGAAGCGTAGTCCATTTAGAATCTTCGGGAAAGTTAGATCTCATTGTGGTAACGTATGCCTGCTATTCAAATTTCATTGTTGTTCTAACTCCAGTGTATTTTATTGTGGATGTACTCGTTGTTTGGACATCGTTGATTAGGTTGTCAATTATTCCAACTTTTCTTTATCATCAGGCAGGAATCCATTAAGTGGTTTTGCTGTTTTGCAGGACATCAACCACATCTCTTCTTCCTCCTCCAAGTTGAACAATTTAGAAATATCAGTCTATGTTGTCATGTTCTATAAACATCTGTGACTCTGTGGGCGTTCTCGCCAAATGATGCTGTTATGAAATTAAGGTGCATAACATCCATGTATCATTTTGCCCGACCATATTCTCGCATGCTTTCTGGGACGAAGCACATTCGCTATATTCTTGTTATTTTTACAGCGCCACTTACCAAAGGGACGGGCTTCACCACACATTCTTCGTTCTTTTTTATTCTCTTACTTGTTTCAATCATTCTTTTACTTGTTTCAGTCATTTGACTGAGGCCATGCTGCAACACTGCCTTTAGTCGACAAATCGACCCTTGGACTTGTTCATTGTAAACCTAGCACGTATTCAATCGCCCACTTTTTGCCGAACCGCTTTATGTAAGTTTTGAGGTAAACTTTGAGACAACGTGCCACCAGAAGAGTGTAAGAGATGCTCCAGTGAAAAACAAGAAAACAAAATTATTGGTATTTTGATAAAACAAAAATTAAATTTGAATGAAATTAAGTGGAATTAAGTGAGTCTGGTATTTGTTTGCAGCTTAGATAATATCTGCTAATAAGCTTCAGTCTCAATGGACCGTCTCGGTAAAGTATAGTAAAAAAAAAAACAGAAAACGCTGCCTAATCACAATACAAATAAGCAAGTTTATATAGTTTAGCTAAAAAATATGAACTAGTTCTTCGATAATTTAAAATATTATCAGTAGAAATACCCTAGAGTGACTACTTTGTGGAGAGCATATTATTATGTTCAGATGATAGTAACTAAATGACCAACGAAAAGCAATTTATAATTATTTGAAATTAATACTAATCGAAAATTCTTTAGCGTTAGACAAAATTATCCTCGCCAGTGTCCAAAGGCGAGAACACAAAAAATTCATTTCACCGACAACAAAATTATATTTTGAACGGCGGAAACTGATTGAGCCTCCGGATATCTGTGTAAATGAATTATGTTCGTAGTTATAACGCTGGTTACCTGACGACAAACCCTGTCTAGAGAATCATTTAATTCCAAGTTTGGCGAACAATTCTTTTCAAGTTTTCTTCCTTGATTTCTTTGAAAATAATCTTAGTTAGACTCATATAAAAGTATTGTGCTTAATATAGCTTCAATACATAGACCGATATCGGCGAGCTGGCAGAAACTTTCGGAAGCCGAGCGAAATGCTTAGCGGTATTTCGTCTGCCGTTACGTTCCGAGTTCAAATTCTGCCATGGTCGACTCTGCCTTTCATCCTTTCGGGGTCGACAAATTAAGTACCAGTTACGCACTGGGGTCGATATAATCGACTTAATCCCTTTGTCTGTCCTTGTTTTTACCCTCTATGTTTAGCCCCTTGTGGGCAATAAAGAAATAAGAAACGTTAGTACACCGGGCGAAATACTTAGCGGTATTTCGTCTGCCGATATATGTTCGGAGTTCAAATTCCACTGAGGTCGACTTTGCCTTTCGTCCTTTCGGGGTCGATTAAACAAGTGCCAGTTACAAACTTTGTGTGTCCTTGTTTGTCCCCTCTATGTTTTGCCCCTTGTTGGCAATAAAGAAATAAATATACAGACCGATATTTGAACCCCGATACGTATTGATATGTGTAATACTAGCTAGCATTACACATATAAAACATAACATTTTCGACCAACAAGTAAATATGGTAGACTAAGAAATGTATGGTTAAAATTGCCTTATGTACTTCAAGAAACTTAGCTGAAATTATAGTAGGGCAAAATACAATTTAGTTAAGAGAGATTGTTGAATGGATTTATGCAAACTATCTAATACTGGTAACAGGAATGCTAGTTACAGAAATAATGATAATGGTAATAATATTAATAACAGTGGAATGGTAATGGTGCTATTACAAATGGTCACTGAACACAGCGATAATTATAATCATAGCAATAATAATCTGTCCTACACACAGTTAGCTCATCATTTTTCAGCCAAGTTCTTTATATATAAATATCGCTTGAAATCGGGGAATATATATATATATATATATATAATTATTATTATTATTATTATTATTATTATTATTATTATATAGTATTATAGTTATTATAGTACTAACAGACTTCCGTAGTCACTTTCTCTCCATAAATTTCAAAACCTTCTCGTTTGTTTATAAATATTATTTTTAACTCTATGGCCAAGGCCCGACATCTTGGGGGGGGGGAGGCTATTCGATTAGATCGACTCCAGTACGCAACTGGTACTTAATTTATCGACCACGAAAAGATGAAAGGCATATATATACTCAACTAGTACATATTTCACTGAACTGGTATTTATTTTACTCAGCTGCTACTTAATGATGAAAGGCAAAGTTTGCCACGACAGAATTTGAACTCAGAAAGTAAAGATGAATGAAACGCTGCTAGGAATTTTGTCCGGCATGCTTAACACTTCCGTCAGCTCGCTGCCTTCTTAACCTACTAATTAGGATTGCGATTGTATTTACTACTACTACTACTACTACTACTACTACTACTACTACTACTACTACTGATCCTTCTACTACTACTGCTACTGCTGCTTGTGGTAGAGTTTTTATTTAAGATTTTGTATTACAATGCCTGTCTAAAGTTGTTCTACTTTATCTTGAATGGAAACAACCAACTGGCACAATAATTAACTGTAGAATTCTGCCTTGGCTATTGATCATTGGAACAAAAGTAGAAATGTTCTTCCCTCTGGTAAAACGGGAAATCACTACGGGCTTAATTCCAAGGCTTGAGAATTTATTGATATTTCAATCATTGTTAATAAGCGTATTTTATTTTGTTAAACCATCAATTCGTGAAAATACATTAAACTATTCGTGCTATATCACTAATTTACAATTGTGGATGAAATAGTTTCCTGATGAAATGAATTTAATGAATACACAGCAGGCAACTGCAATAATATTCACTTCTGAAATTGGCAAAGGCGATTTATTGAACTCAAATGGAGACTTCAGAAAAGATCTCTAGAAATCCATTTGCATTGAGAAGTGTTAAGTCTAACATAACACGTGACAATTTAACTAACGAGATATTTCATGAAATCTATTGTGGATTACTTGAAGCTGTTACAGATTGCATATTCAAGTGAATAAATGAGTTAAATAACATATCTGCGTTAACAAGGTGCGGTACTATTAATCAGAATTGTAAACTAAAAACTTCGTAATTAATGAAATATTTTCTAGCAGGAACGCATCATTTTCAATAAATACCACACAAAAATCGAGAATGTTTCCATTCTCTCATATAGGAAGCCCTATATGTTATCGAACATTAATTGAGAGCAAC
Source organism: Octopus bimaculoides (assembly GCF_001194135.2). NCBI lineage: Eukaryota > Metazoa > Mollusca > Cephalopoda > Octopoda > Octopodidae > Octopus > Octopus bimaculoides. The sequence continues at coordinate 12,762,954 of NC_068981.1, forward strand.
CAATTCAGCCGCGAACGAATCATGGTTAATTACAGTTAAAAAAAGCGAAATTGTTGTGATCTTCAGTCAACAGTTGATGACGAAAATATGCGTTGTAACAAGGTGCATATATTGTTTATAATCAAGGGAGTAAATTAGGAATAGTGGTTTATTTCCCCTTGCGGCGAAGGTATATGACTAAAACGTAATACCCAAAAGAGAGCACGCAAATGTTCAACGACTTCGTTATAAATTACAATTTATGGGGTGGGGTGAAAATGATTTAAATTTTTATGAATATTTCGAAGTATCGTTACTGGTTGATAAAAACAAAATTTTAAAAATTCACATCTTTCAGTACTAAATTTAATCATATAAAAAATAAATTAATTAAAAATTATTCTTGCAAAAATCAAAAGAGAACATCCGAATATATGGTAAATAGTTATGGGTTTAAAGTGTATGTCACCATCAGTAAAGCGGTTGAACAAAGCCTTGAAGTCGATCAGGCATTTTCCACAGACATTTATGTGTAGTAGAATGTAAACTTGATGGACCATAATATCTCTTATATTTCTGTAAAAATATTTAACTTAGTTAGCACAAACATAAATCACGTCCTACAAAATACGTGCAGACCGGTATAGTGTAGTGTAGTATATGTATGTTGGCATAATTATGTATGTAGAAGTCCTTTCCATCTTTCTCATTGTCTCTCTCCCGCAATAATTATCTCTCTCTCTCTCTCTCTCTCTCTCTCTCTCTCTCTATATATATATATATATATATATATATATATATATATATATATATATATGTGTGTGTGTGTGTGTGTGTGTTTGTGTACATGTGTGCGTATATATATGTGTATATATATCTATACACATATATATAGATGCATGCATACACAAATGCATAAATACGATCATACATATATGTGTGTGCGTGCGCGTGTGAGCGTGTATGTGTGTGTATGTGTGTGAGTGTGTAAAAAGGATTTATTCTACAATTAATATTATCTAGGAAATCTTTAAAATGATATTTGTGAACCTCTTCGTAACTTGCCTCACGATTATATAAATATATATATTTTTAATTCTTTATTTTAGACAGTATTTAACTATAGCAAATTCTCAAATATTTTGACTGCATGAACAAAGATTTTTTAGATTTAAATAAACATACACATACACACACATGCACACATACGTACACACATACACATATATGTACGCTCTTACACAGAGATATGTGTTTGAGTTTGCACACATAAAGGATAGATATTTCTTCGTAATAACGAGGAAATTTATTCATGCAAGAGTGGTCAATGTATTAGAAAGAAAGGAAATCAAATTTCAGAGTGATAATATATAGATATAAATAGTTCTTAAAGTAATGACAACGTTGAAATATATAGATATTTACAGTGAATCAGAGAGTGTTGGGTTTTTTTTTCAGCTTTTCGCTGGTCTCGTTTGAATCAAATTCATATAACAGACTTTGTAAAGCCTGTGCGTATATAAACAAAGAAAGTGAAAACACAATGCCATTCTTATGCTGATCACAATAACATCTGCCGATAAAGCAAACTATAAGATTTTATAGACTCATTTCTCTTACATTTCTATCTTCCATGTCCACGGGAAAGATATTTGTAATATTTATGTCTATTTTAATACACGCTCCGTGATTTACTGCCGGCGCATCAACAGTAAATGTTCCGTTGCTATTCTTAAAATCGCTTTAAAAGAATAATAATATTTAAACACTTACTCACACACGCACACACATATCAGGCACATAGAGATGTTTCTACCGATATTTGAGAACAAATATTTTAAGAACCATAAGTGGCCCAGACTTTCAAATCTATCTTTCCTTTTTTTCAGCTCCAGCCGGGGACCTTCGAAAGTTAAGCAGACGATGGGAAGGCATGGCGTTCTCATCGACTCAGCCAATAATCGCAGTGATTCTGAGATTGCAATCTTATTAAATGTCGCCAGATTAGAAAGGAAGTCCTGGGCTCTGGTGGTAATGAATGCCTTACTTGATGAAAATAAGATGAAACATTCTCGACAGACAGACAAGTATGATATATATATATATATATATATATATATCTAGCTAGATAAATAGATAGATAGATAGATAGATAGATAGATAGATAGATAGATAGATAGATAGATTGACTGATTGATTGATTGATAGCATATGGTTGGTCGTTGGGAAAACGCAAGGAAGGTCGAGAGGAAAGTAAGACAAATGTTGTTAGGTAGAAGCAAAACGAGTGCAATGAGAAAGAAAGAAAAAGTCATCCGTTTTGACTCGTTCAAACCAAAATTGCTATGATTGGTTTAATCTAGAAAGGAATCGGTCTTTTCCCAATTCAATAAGGTAAAATTGAAAAAAAACGTTTGCATACAATAAAAATCGCCAGTTCTGGAATTTAGCAGAGCAGCAGAGTTCTTAGATATAAAAAATAATATTAGATCTTTAGGCAACGCAATGGTTGCAGATATTGCATCAACTAAGCTATGACATGGATGTTTCTACAATGTTGCACTTAATATTGTGTGGTATATTGTTGGCCTTCAAGGTCTCAGGTAAAGCTATCTTCTTATCACACGGGACCGGCAAACTTTTTACCACACCCCAGCGCCTGCACTGTTACGTTAGCATAAGATCTTTTTTTAAACACTTACGGATATACAAATGTACATTTGCTTTTTGGTATCTTACTTTGGAGCACTGCAATGACTACAGTTTTAGAAACCACTGAACCGAGTAGAGTAAGCACGTTTCTGGCTTTGAACAGACAGCTAGAACATGGAGAGGGTATCTGTTATGACTTGCAAATAATAGTTCTCCCCTTTTCCTCACAAAGCTGCGACAAGTGGAGATATTGATAAATGGGGTATAGCCGATCATGTATGGCAAAAATGGAGACCACCTCCTCCTGTGGAATGAAATTAAAATAATAGACAGAGAACACCACTGGAAAATATTAAAACTAAAAGAAGCTGCACATATGCTAGGACACAATAACCTCCTTAGCAGACCGAGTGCAGATATGAATAGCATATGGGAAGCAGTATTAAAGAAGGATAGGAGAATAATAGATTTATAAGCCCAAAATTCCCTCCATTATTGCCCACGGGCATATGGCGTAGTGGTGAAGAGCGTTGGTTACTAACCCCAAGATTCCGAGTTCGATTCCAGGCAGTGAACTGAATAATAATAATAATAATAATAATAACAACACCGAAAATACCGTAGGAATGAGCACACAGGTTCAAAATTTCCCCAAGACACCTGATGAAGGCTGGAGGGTATATCAGCCGAAACGTTGTCTTAGCAACAAACAAGATGAGGTCAAATATCTGTCAATTGTAAATTATGTATATTATTCCTCATCTCTTAAATAAAGAATTGTAATATTTATCGTGATGGGGCAACAGGTAAAAGGGACTTTTACGGGGCGACTATTAAATATATTTTCTTGAAACTATAGGTATCTGCGAAACACATTTACCTTTTCAGCCCAGGAATATTCTGCCTACGTTAGACTTAACATTCAATTAGGAATTTGGAGCACGAACCTATCAATCTTCATGTGTTTATTAGTTTTCTTATTTTTAATTATTGATCGTGTAAATTAACTTTTCTTTGAAGCAACTGTTAACCTGGACATTGTTAACCTGGATACTGAAGCGCAAAATCAGCTGTGCACCTAGGAAAGTCATTCTGGTGTATTACCATCAATGATTCCGATATACTCTCTTTTGAAAATTTACTTTTTCCATAGCAAACAATGGATTTAACCGAACTTATTAAACAGATGTTATTCAAGATGTCTCTCCTTTTGTAATCGTAATGACATTAGTTTTGGGTCTTATAAGCTCTTGATTACTCAATGTTACTGTTCACTTTAATAATTTTAAATTATCATATTTGAAAAAAAATGTTCGGTATAGTGTTAAATGAACTGTAGAATGAAGGAATATTACAATCTCTAAAATAATAAATAATAAATCCGCTACTTACATGGAAACTAATCCAACGTAAAAAGACAAAATGCTAGAAACCGAGTATCGACCACCACATAGCACTTTATTCATAAACACGACCACGCATGTGCTGAAACATGTTAATACAGAGAGTGATAGCGACAAGATCCAGAGAAAAATTATTTAGAAGCAGATACTTTTAACTCTTAATAGGAAATTTAACTTTTGTTGTTAACTCAGAATTATATATTTGTGTGCAATTAATTTTATTTTTTCTGTAAACAATTTTTATGAATTTGCTCGAAAATCGATGGTCATTTATAGCAGTTAACGCTCAAGCGTTAGTGTGTGTAACGGAATATTCAGCATACATTTCTTATAGACTTCTTGTATTATAATTCTTGCATTTTTAACTCGTAAAGCACTATTAGCTATCTGAAAAACCAATATTTGTTTTAGAGGTTTGTGAGGCATTTGTGATATGTTTGTGTATAAACCATTTATATTTGCTGTCTTCAGCAAGAATATATTGCTGTAGATTTTAAGGTATTCCTTTACTGTATAATACGTTGAGTGATGCCACCATTTTAAAAAGGGTTATCTACATAAATAAATATAAAGTGTTTTATGTTGTACAGATTAACAGCTATTTTCATTCAAAAAGTAGGTAGAGATGAAATTTAACCGCTGCTTATGCTTCGCTTGTGTTAGTTATCGCATTGCGCTTTAGTGGAGTTCGTATTATTCGGTGAAGTTTAGAAGAAATTCTAATCTCATTCACGCATTTGGCATTAATTTGCGCGATCGCACGCACGCGCACACACACATTCGCGCTTACATACACACACATGCTCATACATATATATATATATATATATATATATATATACATTTATATATATATATATTTATGTATATATATATGTGTGTGTGTGCGCGTGAGGGTGTAATTATATGTATGCAAATATTTCATATATTTATGTATATGTATGCACGTATATCTAGGATAGTCAATGAGTAAAAAAGATTGCTGGAAAGACGAAGAGGAATAGATATACTGGTGTATAAAAGAATACAGAAATAGATCATTGCACATGAGCAATCCAAAAGTTGCACGTAGACTGATTGGCGGATCGATATTATATAAAAGGAAACATTTTGGCATGTGGAGTGAAGGTTTAGATATCATAGGACGAAAAGCCAATAAATAAAGTGAAAGACGAAAATAGAGAGGGTAGAAAACGGGAATGAAATGAAATGAAATCTATTCGCATTAGCAAACGATATGGAAGTACGGGAGTTAGAAAAGAGAAATCAGAAAAGATAACAATGAAATGGAAAAGACTGAAGAGGGAAAAAATACTGGGAAACTGAGTGACAGAAGAAAGAGTGAAAGCAAGAGAAATATGTTTCAAAGGTGATACAAAGGGAAGAACACAATACGAGATTCATGTTATGAATAGAATAGTGTATACATAATCGTACAGAAAACAATTACCAAACATAATTATATACAAATGTATATCTCTTGCCCACAATAGATTAAATCAACATTGCCAGATTGACAATCAATATATAAAACCAAATCATATTGATCATTAGTAAAGGTTAAGTTATCAATTGATTCTTATAGACCAATATTTATTCAAACGTTTATTTGGAAGATTTCTATTTTTAATATTCATCCCCTTCCGATTTAGAGAAATGCACATTGAACACTTTCGAAAATCATTGATACCGAGCCAACTTTCATGATCTCAGCTCGACAAGATGAAGATAAATTTGAGAAAAACATCGTTTTAAAGGAATACAATATTTAGCGAATATATTACAGACGCTTTATGTAGAATATCATAGTTAGAAGTAATATCGGATTGTAAAAATCAACTATCTGTTAATATACTGTCTGACAGATATTTTGAAAATGTTCAAACTAATTATGATACACATACGCATACATTCTTATATATAAATGTACGTATGTATACGAGGGGATCCTGAAAAGATTCTGAAAATTTCCTGGCTTTGAAGGTATCGCAAAAAGCTTGGTTGGACATTCTGAATTGTTTTACAGGGCTTAGAAAAAATGAAGGACAGCTGCAGTAAATGTGAAATTCAAAGGGGAATATGATGAATAAAATTATAATTATCTGATCCTCCTGTATTTTCTTTATTCTCAAAGCCAAGAACCTTTCAGCACCCCGCTCCGATATATACCGGTGGGTGTTTAGGTGTTGCTGTGCGTGCGTAGGAATATATGTACATCTGTATATGTAGCATGCATAAGTGTGTGAATGCATTAAAGAGAACTGGCAGATAATGTCTACTTCAAAGCATACCACTTACGAAATCACCAGAAAAAAGAAACATTATTGCACCAGTCTTATAGTTATGGGTCCTGAACTGTTCAATTGCTTACCTAAATAAATCGAAATATGTAACAAATCTCTACTGAATAATTGAGACAAAAATAATTTGGATAAAAAATGATACCGGACCAGACAAACATACGGGGTTACACTCATGGAAGATCCACTGCCAAAAGCTCAAACAGACCAACTTCCTGCTATAAAGTGACAACAAATCGAATAGAAATTACATTAAGGTAGTGCTCCAGTATGACCGCATTCTTATCACTGAAATTATTGGAAGTATGAAACAAAAATGCATATATATATATATATATATATATATATATATGTATCTGTGTGTGTGTGTGTGTGTGTGTGTGTGTGTGTGTGTGTGTGTGTGTGTGTGTGTGTGTGTGTGTGTGTGTGTGTGTGTGTAAACAAGTAAAAGAGTAAAAGAGTAAGTGTGTGTGTGTGTGTGTGTGTGTATTTGGCAAAAAAAGCAATAAATAAAAGGAAGATTTGAAGTGAGAAATACGCAGGTTGTGGGCATTGAGTAGAGCGGACGTAATACTAATAGTAATTGACGCGTTTGGAAGAATCAGCTCTGAACTACCATCATGAACACACGTTACAGCAAAAGATTCAATTAAAGGTAGAGTAAGCAAAACCGAACGAGATGAAGCCATGTAAGCAATGAGATGAAATAGTAATCATGCTAATAACGTTATCTCTAAATTATCACATCCTCTAGGTGAGAGAGATAACAGGAAAAATGTCTGTAATTCATTACTCATCTTCAACTGAGTAAGCTGTAGTAACATAACATAAAGTATCCTGATCAAGGAGACGACTGGATACGTTAGCTGAGAATCGGATTACAAACCATTTGTGCATAATCTCAACAACATATATGCAAAGCAACGCGTATCATACGCACACAACACATGCATAAAACCACATACATGCATTAGTAAAACATTAATTTTCCCTCATGAAAATCTCAGAAGTGAACTAACTACTGTATGTCTTAAATCAAACACCATTTTATTTGGAAGTAATCATATACCCTAGCTACGACTATTTCAGGTGATATCATTTTCGTCGTCCATACATTCCCAATCAAATTATTTCTACTCTGTGACAGAACAGTTCTGTATTATTATAACCACAATTTTTCAAGTTAGAGCCATTCATGTTTAAGATACTTCCGGAACTGTTGTTAGGTGTTTTGTTGACGCGTATAAAATCACGGATGATGATCACTATACTGCCTTATTTCAGACTTATGCTCAAGAAATTTCTCTAAAGGAATTTCTAAACCAGGGCTTAGTTACATTTCATAATTCAATCAATATTGACATTTCCCACAGTGGTTGGTCTATCATGCGGATAATTATGTATAATGTCAAATTGACATCAATTCACAATATTGCTCGTGTTCTGACAATTTCTTGCTAGACTCTTTAAGCAACAACTCTGGAACAATTACTTCCACCTCACTGTTTGCTTAATAATTCCACGTAGTCTTAGCAAATAATTTTTCCATACCCAAAAGTCAGAAGACAAAGTAAAAGTACCAAGATACGCACGTTTTACTTCGATATCAAGTTCAAACACTCTGGAAGGACCTTGATTTCATATACACGCACGCACACAAAAACATGCATGCACTTACACACACACACACGTTCTTTTTGGAAATGGTGGACCTAGATGCAAGTAAACTATAAATAATAGCGTGCAAATAGTGGGCCAACAATTTATAGATAGATAGACACACAGACAGATACAGATAGATAGAATTTTTAAATGTCTAGCATAGTTTAGTTGGAATTTGGAACGATTCCAGTTGCACAGCGGCTTTCTTGTTTCTGTTCTTAAATATCATTGCAATTTGCAGGTGCATATATGTACACTTTATGAACTATCACATTGAATCACAATTTAGATGATAATAACAGCGCTTCACTTAGTAGGATTGCGTACGCATTTAGAGCATATGAACGTAAATTATATTTCGCCTTCAAACTAAATTTATTGTGTTAATACATCTAAACTGAATTCAATGAAAATATAATTCAATACATACTTTTACATTAACTGGTTTCAGTCAAAGGCTGGGGCCATGTTGGGACATTGCTTTTAGGGTGAGTGGTTTTAATTACACATTTACGTCTCTGCTTTCTGTCCAAAATTGTTTCTGGTGGAGTTGCTCTTCTTTGTACTTTATGTGGGCTGTAGGTTTTTCTGAAAGGATTCAACTCTACACATGGCAGATCTGTGACGATGTATAGTAGAGTGTTTACCATTTGTAGGCCTTTGAAAAGTTTGGCATTTTTACCGACCCTAATGTTCGAGGATTGAACGCTGAAGCTTGCCCATTACTATCCTTGGAGTTGCAACTCCAGCATTTAGTTGTGCCTCCTGCTTCACATCTCTCGTTAATAAGACCCGAGGTTCTTAAACTTTATCATTTGCCTCCGTGATGTTCCAAAAACTGGTACACTGCACTGGGAAAACTTTTTTGAGAAGACCAATCTCTCACTTGTCGCAATACTAATTCTTATCCAACCTTGCAACAATCGGCAGCGAAACTGTTCAGTGCAATTTGGATGTCACCTTCTGATGAGTCGGTAACGTTTGTGCCTCTGGCCTATGTTTGGTGAGATTCGAAAACTCATATAATATATTTCATTTGTGTACACCCAGGAAACGAACCCTACGTGCATTTAAGGCTGTAGGGGCTGCTCCAAATTACACGTTATTTTCAGTAGTATGTTGTTGGTATACTCTAAGCTGTCCGACAAGTGGTACATTCCCTTGGTGTATTAAAATATTATGAACAACAGCATACCATGGATAAGTGTCTTCTCATAACAGCTGTATCTTACGTAAATTTTAATAGAAAAATGAGAACCTTGCTTTATCATAAAAGACCGTAATCGTCAGATGAGAAATTAATTTAGAAACCAAAGAATATCCAAGAATCTTTTCTACTCTAGGCACAAGGCCTAAAATTTTGGGGAAGGGGCCAGTCGATTAGAGTGACGCCAATACGCAACTGGTTCTTAATTTATCGACCCCGAAAAGATGACAGGCAAAGTTGACCTCGGTGAAATTTGAATTCAGAAGGTAAAGACAGACGAAGAGAATATCCACGAATGTAGGAGGTATGTGTCTGTCGATGCCAAATATGAAATGGGAGATTGGCCGACTATGTTTGGCAGCTTAGGTTAAGAATGTAACATAGTTGGTCATTCTCCTACATCGCAGTTGGCCTCTACAGAACATCCCTGCTGTATTGTTGGACATTCTTTGGCTTTCGTAAAATAATTTCTCATCTGATGATTATGAACTTCTATAACGAAGTAATGTCTTCATTATTCTATTAAAAATTTACGTAAGAATCTGCTGTAGTGAGTTGACAATTATCAACCGTAAGTTATTAATTTGATTATGTGTGTGTATTTATAACAACGTTGGTTTTGGATATATGTTTGTGCTTTGGCATTATGTAACCAGAAATTGAAGCGATTGCAGCTGCAGTCTAGCATTCTCATTTCCCAAACAAGATGGATCTCTACTCTGTTAATATATTAGCATTTATTTAGCTGACAAAGTAAAAGTTAAGCAGTGAAACTGATCGTGTAATCAGTGTTGCTTGCAGTAAAATTCTGATCGCCCACACTACAGTATTTGCATAGTGAGTTATGAAACCTATGGTATACGTCACTGTTTGTATAGCAAATAAGAACATTACTGTTGTATAGTAGTAAGGAAACTAAATGCCGTCTGTAAGATTATATTAGAATTGGTACGGTTTGCATTGATAACTTGCACCTCAGTAAAAAAACGTATCGAGTCAATTCCATTAATATATAATAAGGAATATGGTGACATCTAATATAGATGACCTTTATGATCGTCGCAGCACACTGATATATAATATCTGAACAGTTCTCATCTACCTTTTGTTCGTATTATCATTGCACTATTCCGTAACTGAATTGCTTTGCATTATATACAGTAAAGTTAGTTTTGATTACTACATCTGGACGTGTGTAGGTTCATTCTTAATAATATGCTCATGTATTATTTATAACAAAAAAAAAAAGCGAAGCTGTACGTATAACACATAACTTAGAAGCAGCGCTACAGATATACCAACACACAAGAGATTGAAACATAGCCGACCTCACGCACTTCTCATGAGGAATTCCGGAAGAAGCTTCTTGAGACAACTACTGAGACACTTCTGGGAAAAAAAAAGCCGTTAGTAAACAGTTTATAGCGGAGACTCCATCTAAGAAGATCTGAAGAAGGATTTGTATTCCGAAATATCATCGGACTATAGATAACTAAATTATAACAAGTATATAGTCCATTTTTTGTATTATGGTGCATTGTTGTACCATTCAAAACTTTTTATTCTTTTAAACACATATATAATTTATATAATCCACACGTCTTAAAATATTTCTCCTTATAAAATTCGAATTTTGACCTTCCCGGGAAAATATTTTTATTTTCATTCTTTGAATATTTCTATTTATTCTATTAATTTATATGCAAAGTTTCGATTCCTTAATGCAAATGTGTTTCTTTAAACCTTCATGAAAATGTGAAGTTAATTGTTGTTTACATCTCCGATAGAAATATGATTTAATCATGAGAAGCCTATTAGGAAGATAATGAATAGGGTGAAGTCATATGAGATCTTCGTAGCAATAGCAAGCAGCTCATGCCTTAGATGTCGTATTTCGATAAACAGAACATTGAAAGAATATTAACCGATTATATTTAATAGTTAATAACAGCCACGTAATGCCTGTCAATTTCAATTTCTCGATAGATTGTTTATAGATACATTGTTTCTTATATTTCATTATTTTTGTGCGGTAATTAGAAGCTTTCGGATAAAAAGAAGCAACACCCCCACGTTACCCCATTATCATCCCCAATTAATTCAGTGATTGCGTTTAACTTTGGGCTATTATAGTGAACTTTTTTTCAAAATTCAAAACTTCATATAGTAATAAAGAATATTATCTTTTCCTTTCTTTTACTCATTAGCGAAAATTTAATTATTCTATTTCTCTCTGGCTGTAAATGTGCGTGACTATTAAATCACACCGGTGGGAATATTAAGAATGTTTTTCCTCTCAAATTACAATGATTTCCTGTGATTTCTAATAATTTGCTATTTGCTGATAATACACAGAGAATAAAAGGTGATGTAATGAAAGAATATTATCTAATATCGTTGCTTTCAAAGGCTTTAAGCTAACCAATATTACATCGCTAATGTAGATCTCATCATTAAATATTACAATAATTACATGTAACGACATATTCTTTTGAGGAATTCGCCCATTACAGCTGCCAATCAATATTATTTATGAGGTCAAAAGTTTATGTCGAGATGATTTGGACTCTACATAAAACGTTGTTTGTTTGCGAGTTTGATTATTCTTCATTGTTGAAAAATTCTATTTTTTTTCTTTCTTTATTTTATTTTATTTATTTATCTATTTATTTATTTTCTGCAACATGGCAATGGACCGATATGAATGCAACAATTTCAAGGCTGTAAACCGAGTATATTGTCCTCTGGATTTATCGATCTTAATTCACTAAGTCATATCCTTCTACGATTTTAGCTTAAACCTATGCAGGGAATACACAACTGTTATTTACACTAAATTCTCCACTAGCTGACAAAGCATAACTCATTTACAAGCTTGCAAATAAAACGTCATCTCTCTCTCTCTCTCTCTCTCTCTCTCTCTCTCTCTCTCTCTCTCTCCCTCTCGCTTTCGATTTCTGTTTCGTTCTTAATTTTTCTCTTTCTTTGTATGTGTGTGTGCGTGTGTCTATTTGTGTGTTTGTGCGTGTGTTTTCATTCAGTTTTATTTCAAGATTTCTTGCAAATATGGCAAAATCTGTTTTCTAACCTAGATGCAAATCTCGATCTTTGGAATTTCAAAATCATCAGGGTATTTTGGTATGTATGTTTGTATGTATGTATGCTTATGTGCGGATTTGTATCTTTTGTTTTATGTATATATTCTCATGCATACAGTTGCTATCTAGATATGCTCGTATATACTGTATCTCATGGCCTATAAGACTCAACTATTTTAACCCCAAAATGGCTTAAAAATACCCCTGCGTCCAATGCACTAAATGTAGGCTCAAAACCCGTGACTGTTGGCCGGTATTATACATCAGAGGTCACGTAAATGTAGCCTAGTAGCCTAGCTTAACTCTCTATCATAGAGCAATAGCCTATTTTTTCAAAACAAAACCCAAAAAAACTTTAGATTATTATTATTATTTATCATCATCATATTATCACCATCACGATTACTATTGCTAATAATATAATTATTATATATGTTGTTATTATCGATATTTAATTACCCGATATCTGTAACGGCGTCTTAAACGCTTTACATGTTTCCGTATAAAACGTGTGCTGCCATCTATTGAATCACCAATTCATGGCAACGCTGAAGCTACCCGGAAACGCTTCTAACGTTCGCTATATCATGAAATCTTCGTTCAGTTGCTCACAAGACACAGGTCTTTACGGATCAGAGATTTTTTTTTTCTGGAATTTACCTATACGGATATGGCTAGAAGATGACAAAGGTTAAGCTACACTATTCGGTATAAGCTTCAAGTAAAAGATTACGCTAAAGAGCATGAAAACAGAGCAGCAACACGGTATGTTGGCCCTCCTCTTACTGAAATCAATGTTACGTTTCTGGCGGCTGCAAGAATATAAACTACAGGCAGCGAAGATACGAAACCATGACCTTCGTTACTCAGCTTCACACCAGCCTGCAATTGAGGAGGAAATAAAAACGTGGGTAGCAGATCCAACAGCTTCAGCCGCAGTCGTTCAATGATAACCATCTGTAACGTTTTAAAAAAATTGGTTTCAGTCATGGCTTGGATCTGTAGTTTTCGAATCAGCTAACTCCTTTCTAGTTGTGAGAAGCCTAATTTCTCAAGATAAGTGATTAGGCGATAGGTTACATATCTCACATGTACGTATGCATGTATATATGTATATTTCATATGATCCTGGATTTACCTTTCTAAAAACATTGTGAAATCTCTTAGAAATATAAGTGCTTTATAGCTGTGGAGTGGCCACTCATAACACACTTTGTTACAAACGGCAAAAAAATCAATGTTTTCAAACACACACACACACACACATAATAACAAAATTAAGAATATCTTCGCAAATTAATTTTTCGTGAAATATTTTTCTCCTTGGAAGTATCTATCTTGGTAACGCGTGCTGAAGAAGTGAAGGCTATTTTTGCCAGTGCAAAAACCGGTCAACGTGAATCAAAATACTTAAATGTATGTTAGCAGATTGTCTTAACCTTAACTACATTTCTGTAGTTATTATCAATGTATTTTGGCGATTTATATAAGTGTTTGACTGTTATTTCCAGCAGGTAGACATACGTAGTATGTCCTTTGATTAATTTTAATACACACACACACACGCACACGCACACGCACACACATACACACACACACACACAGATATATATATATATATATATAT
>NC_068981.1:12777453-12782100 GCF_001194135.2 Octopus bimaculoides
TATATATATATATATATATATATATATATATGTGTGTGTGTGTGTGTATATATATATATATGTATATAGATGTATGAATATAAATTATTAGCTACAGGATTAGTATTAGTTGTGAAAGACAATATTTATATCCAACTTAACGAGGATATCTCTCTTTTAGCAGGTCGAATACTGCCTTATTAGCCTTGAGGGAACTTCACACATAGAGTATTGGAACGTGAAAATACACTGATAGATCGTAGGAGGAGGAAATCCCCTGTTATTGGCGCCAGTAGTCCCATATTATGTGATTTCAGTTTATTGTACGTTAGCATTGTGAGGTGTTTGGTCAAATTTCTTTGTTACTATGTACAGAATATAACCATCTTTTCAGACACTGCTGACGCAAATAGTCATAACGATTATAAAAATGTAATTATAAGAGATGGAAGCAGTATTATTACCTGAAGGCAATCTTTCCTTCCAGCTCACCGTGCATGACTAGATAGAACACTTAATTATACGTTATTGGACTTGCGTAGAAGGCATTTTTCTTCTATTTTTATATCTCCAGTACCAAAACGTAAGTAAGTTCAATATCATATTATTTCTGTGCGAATGGTTTTTTTTCATGTAATGCACCAGTTGAATCCAACTTCATATTTTAATGACTTCTCCTAACGTGAAAATTAATTTTTTCAGTTATTGGAAAACATTCTATCGATGCTGCTATACTTTTGTTGGTTTCATAGAACTATTTAAACTAGATTTGTGCAGATAAAACATTCAGTTCTTTATTTGCCTTTGATGATGATAATGATGATGATGATGATGATGATGATGATGATGATGCTAGATGTGATTGAACATCAAAATATCTCAATATGCGCATTTGTTTTACGACAGTCATTTTCGGTTGAACATTCTGTGCAGGAAAAACATAAAACAAGCAAGCTGCAACTTTTTAATATTTCTACAGAAGTATGAAGTGAAATATTTACCTACATTTTACATTGACTCTCATCTAATGTTTATGCTATACTATGTGGCAGTTACTGACAAAATTTAGGTGGACAGAGTATTCAATTGACTAATTTAGAAAAGCAACACTCTTGTAACGCGATAAAACAGACAAAGAAATGTGCTGATATTGCAAAACAGAAATGACGGCTTTTAGATGAAATCATAATTGTAATAGCCCAAACGGTTTTAGCAGCATGGATGTGGTAGACTTCGATATATAATAGCATTGATTTGATTCTCTAATGCAGTAGACATGTAATTTCAGTGAAAAGATATGGGATAGTGTCAAATCTCAGATTTATTATGATAACCTACAGAAAAGTAGAAAATCAGGTGAAAAATAAAAAAGGGGAACGCATCCCAACACTTAGAAAAGATAATATACCACCAGTAACAATGACTAAAACCGGATATACGTTTCCCTACAAATTAGAATTACTATATTCAAGATTATCACTCGGAGGTGTGCAAAATAAATAATAAATGACGAACAGATATAGGAAAAATGACACCTCACCTAATTTAAGAGTTCTCGACGTGATGAATGCATTTATATCATATAATGCTTGACTATGTTTCACATGATGCCGAGATTGTTCATCATAAGTAATCTGCAGGTATAAGGCTAAAGCTGAATTTGAATATTCCAATTTGCTGCTCGGATAATTGATGAATAGGCGTTACAAACTATTCATAATATATATATATATATATATATATATATATGAAATTTTTGTTTAGTTTCCTGAATATGACACTGATTTTCTTTCCGTGTCTATAGAATCTTACGGCAACAATACAAAACAAAAATAAGCAAGCAAACAAGCTGTAGCTGTCACGAACACAGAGACTTTATAATGTGGAAACCGAATAGAAAATGTTAAATATTCCCATTAACGAGCTAATAAAGCAGACCACAAATTATCCCGGGAATACAAATTACATCAGTTTTTACCCTCTGATACAACACATATATATGTATGTAGTGTGTGTATGTGTATGCATACACACACACACACACACACACACACACACACACATATATATATATACATATATATATATATATATAGAGAGAGAGAGAGAGTGAGAGAGAGGGGGGAGAGAGAGAAAGAGACAGAGAGAAAGAGTGAATGATATACACATATATATGAATTGTCGTGTGCGTGAATGAATGTATATATGTGCATATATAACAGCGTACAAAAACATTTACGTATTTATACACGAAATAGATGGCCTTTAACAGGACACCTCACATGCTAGAAAGGGTAGTTAAACCCGAAACAACGAATAAGGGCAATTGCAAAAAGATTGAAATTAAAATATATTTTTGTAGTGAATCTCAGACTCGAGTTTCCGTATCAATGTGCAAAATAAATTTACTTGCCATGCGTACTACTTCTGTGGGGGCACTAAAATTAAGGCTTATTTATGCAGCAAATAGCACCAAAATTGCACGTGCTACATACTTATACGTTATAATTTTCAAATCCACCGCGCAAGCGCAGTTAAATTCGGCAAGAAATAATAATAAAAGAAGAAAACTGCGTACCAGAAAGGCTTCGAAACTATGAAGATTTTACTATGAAAACAATAAGGGGAGACAATTTAAAAACTATTTCATAGCGGTGGTAGCATGCGTCATAAAGTCAATAGACAACATATTTTCATATATACTAGTGTACAAACTATTTGCATATTTATACACGAAAGATGTACCCTTAAACAGGACGCCCTACATGCTCGAAAGGGCGGTAAAAGCTCAAACCACGAATAAGAGCAATTTCAAATGAAATGAAAATATAAAAATATATTTTTGCAGTTACCGTCAGACTCGATTTTCTGAATCAATGTGCAAAATAAATTAATTTGCCATCTGTACTTCTTCAATGAGACGCTAAAATTAATGCATGTTTATGCAGCAAATGGCACCAGCACTCGCGCGTGTGGCGCGCGTGTTTGTGCGTGTGTCTGCATTACAGTTCCATAACCAAAATATCAATCAAAGACAATTCAATACATACCAGAAAGTAGAAGCTCCTAAATAAAGATCTTGAATTAGAGATACCAAGATTATAAAGTCTGAAAATATATAATTATATCTGTTCTGAGTCTGATAATATCTTTCAGCAGAATCGTTAACTATATCATCAACTTCTTTTTACTTACGTACGCAGAATACACTGGACACTACTCGCAGAGTGTATATTATACGTAGCGCTTTTGAATACAATACGTGTAACAATAGGCGCAGGAGTGGCTGTGAGGTCCCGGATTCAGTGCCACTGCATTTTGACAAATGTCTTCTACTATAGCCTCAGGCCGACCAGGGCCTTGTGGGTGGATTTGGTAGACGTAATCTAAGGGAGGCCCGTCGTCTGTATTTGACCCCGCACCATCACTTGACAACCGATGTTGGTGTGTCAACGTCCCCTTAACTTAGCGGTTCGGCAAACGTCCTTAATAGAAGTAACAGGCTTACAAAGGATAAGTCCTGGGGTCGGTTTTTCGACTAAAGACGGTGCTCCAGCATGGCCATATGCTAAGTGTGGCATCAATTCAGTTCCCTCATATTCTAGTAATGCGCTCAAGCAATATGAGGTCTTGCGTTGTCTTGCTTTAGAATAGCTCGCTTTCTGTTAAACAATGCAGGGTATTTTTGCCCCATATTACCATACATCACAGTATAAGTTCAACAAGACAAAATGGTTAAGATAAGGATAAAACAATAGAAATATTAAGAGAAAGAACAAAGGTGTCAAATTCGAATTTGAAAATATAGAGAACAAAAGGAAGTCATTAAAAAAAAACACAAAAAAAAACACTCCACGGTTAATACACTGCAAGTTAGCACAGGGAAGAAATAAGCCAAAGTGAGACACGACATAGGCTAAGAAACTCTAGAATAAAAGCAGAAATGTTAAGTGTTATCTACCTCACACGTGACAAATTGATAGTCACATGAACAAATATATTGATACTATGGAGGGACGTCCGGTGCTTCTTTACAAACAGTACAATGAGGCAATTCCCCAATTATTTATGATTACTCAATCTTAAAATTTCCCCATATATTCACAGACTGGACTGACATCAGCTATCATCTATGTGGATACATCAACGTAAAACATGCAGCATAAGATTGTATCATCTTTAATGCATGACAAGAGTTGGTATACAATACGCCGCTATATATGTTTGTTCAGATTAGCAAGAAGATTAACTACTGCAGAGTTATGGAAAATATGCTGAGAAAGAGGTAGAAACTGAAAAAAAATATTTACCTCGTAAGAATTCAGAAACGTTCACAGGACGTGAAATAATTCATTTTCATCGGTGGAACTAGAATTTGATAAAGTTTTCAAACCCAAAATGCTGTTTAACAGAATATATAGGTGCCATTATTTATAACTCCATCTGCTTCGAGTAAAAATTATATTTAGAAACTGGATGAAATAATTGGGGGCAAGAGAAAAGCTACAGCAGAGCCGACTGCGACCCAAAAAGTCCCAAAGGAACATGCAAGTTACGTTATACATCCTTTGCAAAACTTTTTCAATTACGTCCAAAACCATCCACATCATATCTGTACAACACACACACACACACACACACACATACACACACACACACATATACACA
>NC_068981.1:12782110-12787360 GCF_001194135.2 Octopus bimaculoides
ATATACACACACAGACACACACACGCACACACACACACACACACACACAAATAAACACGCACGCACAGCATATATTCTAAATACCACCTACGAATGTAATAACAAAACGTACTCTTACGATATTGACAGCCAATAATACAACACATCGTGTATAATGCTAAGAAAAGTTACAAAACTCTTGTTTAATGGACTTCACAGATCACATACAGTACAGTGTTATCATGAGACATAACATACAGATTTTCTACCCAAACAGATACAATATACGAAGCAACACAAAGAACAACAAAACAATTCATTAAATGAGGTATTACAGTACGGAACACAGAAATACAATACTACACACCAACAAATGTCAATACCGCATCTTCCCCATGAACACCTGGTGTTGCAATACTCTCATGAATGAAAGTGTTTGAGACAGGATAGTAATAATAAAATGGAAACGGAAATATTTGTCACGAAGAATGCTGTCAATAAAAACATCGTTTTGCAGCTACAACTTTTGACTTCTATAATTATTCTTAAATTCTCTACTTACTTGTCAGGAAAAGACCATAAGTACGTCTATTAAACAAAATATATAATTAGAAACTTGCCATTGTTATTGTTTCCATATTCAAAACAGACTTCTGGTTTTAAATTTATTGCAAGTATGTCTGCGCCGGCCACATTTACTTACAGTCAATCAATTTCTTTGAGCCTTCGATATAGGCATCGACTTGTCATATTGAAACTGTTTTAGTAATATCCATGTATTACATGCATTTAATCAATACGCAAAAATTCTAAACCTATCATTGTAAACTTTGTTATGACATTAACCAGTTATAGCTATTTAATTATTATATATTAAGATATCCTGTATATTAGACGGAAAGATCTATTGCTGTCTCTACTTACTATGATGCATTTGTTTTGATGTTACCTGGTCATTCTTGCCCTAGTCTCGGTATAAATTTCTGTTACATTACATAATTGGTACCCATCCCTGTACGTATGCCTACAGGTATATTTTTGGTATATTTTTGGTATATTTCTTGACAGTTAAATAACGATATATAAACATGAAAAATAGTATTCTGCTTCTTCGTAAAGCATTGATTCATTCTAAGAATCTTTAGGATATGAGCCCAGCAAGCTTCCACTGCACCACTCCGCTCAACGACAACTGAAGAAATTATACAATCTATTAGAATTTCAATCTATTATTTCTTGTGTTTGTTTTGTTCTGAGTTCCATTACCTTATGTAACTATATGTCATATGTTGATAAACTATTTGTGAGTATTGGACTCTGTGAAATATACGAAATGTATTAAATATATACTAAATGCTACAGCACTGGTATGTTATATTACTTACTGAATTGTGACATTTCATTCTGGGAATATCTGCGTGAATGTGGTTTGTCAGATTGGACAAAACACACTCACTGCTCTATGCGTTGCAAATTTTCTTGGGTGTCTCTTCATTTGTCATTTTCAGATCAGAGGAAAACAAATCATTTCTATAAATGCTTCCCGTGCTTGTTTGTATAATGCTCAATTAAACAGCTAAAAGAAACGTTACAAAGGAATAGACGAGTGCAAAATATTTAGAGATTATAAAAGACTAGTTCACAACAACACAAGACTGTCCATATAAGTTTGCCAATCTAGTTTACTAGATTTGAAGAAAATATTACCACCGAGATTTTACTACAAAGAGCGTGGAATAAAATTATCAAATGAATTGAACAAATATAATATGCTTAATACAAATGATGTGTTCCACAGTATGTGGTATAACTAGAGCAGCTGGTTAAGAATTAATGGAGGAATTCAAATACAGAAGCAGATCCCGCAAGAAAAAGATGTCACAATAGAAAAATATATATTTCCCAAAAGTATGAGAACGAAAACATGTGCGCAAAATTGTTTCACCACAAAAATGTAAAGCTGAACTGAATAACTAAATTTCGAGACTATTTCTATCATAAAAGAATTATTAAATCGACAGCTGGAGGCTAAGTCTTTGAGTATACAAGGATTTGAGAAGAGAATAAAACAATGGGAATCAAGCATAATGTTTTGAGGAGATAAATGAAAAGTTTAAATGGAATAAAACTTCAAAACATTGATAAAAACAATTTACTACTAATAATAAAAAACAGAGTTATTTTCAAGAAAATTATGGGAGATCGAATAAAAATATATGCAAAAGAAATAATCCACACGAAGACACACATTTCAAAACTATTAGATAAAAAGCTGCATGAATGAATACAGGATTAAATCAAATAATAAGGCGAACATTAAATAGCAGCTAACTGAATTAAAATACAGATTATACTTCGCACCACAAAAAGATTAATCTGGAATTTCTGTACCAATATAATGCATTTCTATATTTGACAAACCCGGATTAACCAATATTTTGTGATTGAGGTAAACGGTAATTGTGTGGAAGCGCGTCGTATGTATGAATGTGTTTGTGCGTGTTTATATGCCTCCGTGTGTGTGTGTGTGTGTGTGTGTGTGTGTGTGTGTGTGTGTGTGTGTGCGTGCACGCGTGTGTGTGTGTGTATTTATATCGTGCGTGTGTCTGAGTTTCCAAACATCGCTTGACTACACCAATTTACTTGTCTACGTCTTCATAACATAGCATCTCGATTATAAAGTTAGATAGAATAAATGCTAAGGTCCATTTCTTCGACTAGCCCCTGCATAGTCGAAGTCTTCTGACTAAAACAAGTAAACAATAAAATATTATTTCTCAATGTATTCTTAAAAGCTGCTTCTTTATGCATCTTCCTTTTCGAATGGGTTTTTATAATACCATATGTAGCAGTTTGTGAACTTGAAAATATTTATTAATCTACTATAATCGCTATGCTCGTTATGTGATCATCCTTTCTTTCATCTATTAAAATCTTGTGAAATCTAATTGGTTTTGCTGCATTTTCACCGGAGACCTCCTCACGAAGTTTCACTCATTTTACATTTCCTGAAAGTACTTTTAATCATTTGGTGTGTCATCATTCACACTTGATTTGGTTTTCTTTTTCTTCTCACTCTCACAAATCTCTCACTCACTTTGCTTCTCCGTCTGCTGCCATCTTCTCGCCAAAGAAATGACACAAGGCAGTGATGGAAAAATAAGTTTGTAACGCATTGTAGTAGAACACATCGATTGCATATCCTGCATGTTACAATGAATATGGAAAAATTAAATGTTGAAGACAACTACGTTTCATTACAGCACACTTCCTTTACAACAGTAACAATGACAAAAGCAACAACAAAATATATGACAATTGTGTCTTCATGTTTTAGTAAAGAATTTAATAACCTGTAGCAAAGTTAATGTATTTAAATCAGCCGCCAGTTTAAAGTTTTCGTGTTAATAAAATATTGGTTGTGATAGATTTTCTTTTAAACAAAAGTTGCCTTCATAAATCTAATTTATACAATTTTTTTTTCCGAGACTTTCTCTACTATTATATTTCCTATACAAAATTTTATAGGCATAAAGAGATGTAATATTCATAGTTATAAATAAAAATAATGCTATTGATTAAAATTTGTTAGTAATATTTACTCTGAAAAGGAAAAAATTAAATTCTGTTACATATGATATATAACATCATAAATTTTTTTTATTCTGTAGAGACAGACATTTAACAACAAAAGTAAATATATAAAATTCAGGTATTCGCAGACGTGTTTATATATTTGCATAGGCAGTATACAGACATACAAACATAAATAAATAAATATACATGAATATATATAGTTCTATATTTAAGAGATGAGAAATTATTTACATTATTTACATTTGACGGATATTTCTCCTCATCTTGTTTGTTGTTAACACAACGTTTCGGCTGATATACCCTCCAGCCTTCGTCAGGTGTCTTGGGGAAATTTCGAACCTGGGTTCTCATTCTTAACGATGTTACTATTATTATTATATTATTATTAATACTATTATTAATCAGGTCGCTGCCGTGAATCGAACTCGGGACCTTGGGGTTAGTAGCCCGCGCTCTTAACCACTACGCCATATGTCCGAAGGCTGGAGGGTATATCAGCCGAAACGTTGTGTTAACAACAAACAAGATGAGGAGAAACATCCGTCAAATGTAAATAATGTAAATAATATGAATATATATGTTTTCAATTTTACCTCTTTTAGCTTGTTTTTAGCATTGAGCACCAGTCATACCGAGGCAACCAGGCTCATTCAATTTTATTGATCGTATTGAGTCAAGTACTAATTCCTTCCTTCTTGGTTTTTATCTCATCAGCCACTCTTTGTAGAATGTGTAAGCTCTAGAGGATATATAATGAATGCCAACTTCGAGAGACGCAGTGGAAATATTAGGTTTATTGTGTTCCTTAGGGGCTCAATCTTAAACTGAAATTTGTATCTGATATACTTTCAGTAAATTACTTTAAGCTGAACAATGATATCACCTAACTACATAGTACAAACCAATCAGCGTCTACAGCCTGGGCCCCATGGATTACCCTCTGAGCATTTAACTTGATTTAAATACCACGATCTGAACACTGTTTTTTCGCTATATTTTGTATAATTCTTTATTTTTTTGTATGCATGTGACTGTATATCATTGTCTATGTCTATATCACTCAATATAAATATAATGCGACTGTCTCTGCGTATTTATTTACGCCTGTGCATCCCCAAGGAAAGGCATTATATCTGCTTGTATAAACACGAATCTGTATATATGCATACATACATGCATACATACACACACATACACACACACATACATATATATATATATATATATATATATATATATGTACACACAAAAACACACGCATGTATATATATATGAGCGTGTGTGTGTGTGTGTGTGTGTCATTGAGTGCGTATGTGTACACTTATATTTCCATACACATACATACATACATATATTGAAAAATGTTTTCATGTCTACATTAAGAGCTGGAGAGACATATGTGGTTTTATGATTACATTATGTCGTTCCAAATGCGTCATTGGTTATTTTTATTCTAGAATTACCAAAGTTTTAATATTTATGTGTTTATGCAGCATTATATTTCCTATATATTTAAATATATTTTTATGTAGTTACATAATTCATACTCGTATATTCGCATTTTATATACATTCATGTACTCACATAAATCTATTATATATATATATGTGCGTGCGTGTGTGTGTACGTATGTGTGTGTACATATATATATATATATATATATATATATATATA
>NC_068981.1:12788121-12791685 GCF_001194135.2 Octopus bimaculoides
TATATATATATATATATATATATATATCATAAAACCATTTATTACTAACAATATGGAATGACGTGTAGCACCCAGCCAGAAACAGATGCAAGTATAAAAGCATTATAGAGAAAATATTTACCAACAATTATATTATTTTAAGCAACACTGTCACAGGTAGGAGACACCAGAAAGCCTTACATTGGCACCAAGATTGGAATATTCAGAGCGCGGATAAACATTTCACTATCTAATACATGGCAGTGTCGCTGTCTGCAGTGATTCTCAACTGGGTCCATATGGCCCCTAAAGATGCATATCAGATTTTTTGGGGGCCACGCAACAACATAATAATTGGCTATCCACAATAATATCTGAAGGGCCCATGAAAAATGTCATTTTATATGTATTTACTGGTATAACATTTTACATAGTACAACCTAGACAAGTTAATGTTTGAATGACATGGGAATTGTGAAACAAGTATGTATAAAGCTAATTTTTAAACATTCAATGACTATGAGGGATCAACCAGAATAAAATAGTAACCAAAGGGGTCCGTAGATGGCAAAATGGTTGAGAACCCCTGGTCTAAAGCATCTGAAGATAAAAGAATTTATATCAAATAGCAGGAGACGGAGAAAGTCTGCCTGCAAACCTAATATGTGCGACAATTGCTACTACATTTCCAAAGGATTACGGTTGAATTCCAGCTGCTTCTAGGTATCCCGTTTTATTTTGTAGCAGTCCCGGAATATATTACCTATTACAACAGGCTATGCCCTTCTCCACGGCTGCAATGTGGAACACCCTTCGACTGTGATCTCACAGATCTACCACCATATAAGGCTTACGGCCCTTCGCAATACATCTTAATAGCATTTCCGTTTTTTGTATATACAGACTCACATATATATGTGCTAACGCATATGTATATATATTTATTTCTGTGCATGTGTGTAGTTGTATTAATATATCTATACACACACACAAACGCGCACACACACACACACACGCACACACACACACACACCAGTAAGCACATAAAATGAAAATCAAGGTGGAAAACATAGTACTCGAATACCGATGGTAGAGTAATATACATTTTCATTAAAGCTGCAGAAACATGAAAAAAAAAATCTACTACCCAGAATTTCACGCTTCCGTTCGTCGGGCAACCCGAGGCAAAGTGTAGTTTTGGCTCTTATTTCTAGAATTACTGGTGCTGATTTGGACCCTTAGTCACTTTAATAGCGTTTGTACTTACACACACAGACACACACACACACACACACACACACACACACATACACACACACAAACACACACACACACACAATCACACACACATATACACACACACGAACGCACACACACATGCATACACATAGAAACACACATGCACGTACGTGCGCGCATAGGCTCACATACACACACACAATGTTGAGTTAGAAGCTCGAATACAAATACTTTTTTCTATATAAAAGTCGTAGAAATAGATTTAGATATTTTCGTTTATTGAAATATCACATATACGCTGTACATTGCTCAGTGTAACATTACGTGGAATGCCTGTGTATTAGACATTGTTGACATTATCCAGCTGGCAGTACAAAGGGGCGGCAACCCTATAATTAATATGTGCTTTGGTGGACACTACTGATCGTAAATCACATTATGGCGCTATAGCGATAGTTAGTGTTACATCATAAGCAGGTTGTAATCCATTTAATGAAAGCTAATGCATGTGTAGCAGAAGTGCGTAATACTTTTATATGTTTGGTTGTTTAAACTTAGATTCCACAGAGTGGGCTCACCAGACCTTTTCTTTCCAACGAATCACATGGTACAGAAGGTTGCCAAACTAGTTGCATGTATTGGTCGGTTACTAACTATCCATTCGCGTGTTTGGAACAATTTGTTTTGAATTCGAGAAAAAAAAAGCCTTTGTCTCTGGAGCCTGCTCAGTGTGTAAAAACTCTTGTATTCTGCCTGGCTAGGTCTTTGGCTGCAGTCATTGACTACACACCACGTCTGTTTGGACCAGCTTCGATGAACCAGAAATCCAGTTTCACAGCTCTCTTCAGCCAGCCTTTTCCGGTTTTCATCGTTACCACAACAGACAGCGGACCACAGCCACATCAACAGACTCAGCAGACTAATGTAATGTAAATCCTTGTTCCAGAATGTAATGTAATCATCATTTTCTTTTGGCAATCTTATTTTTATAACGAGAGGAATAAATCATCGCTTATTCAACTTATTCCAATCTTATTGTTTCCTACTTCTTACTCCGTTATACATGTTTTATATATTATCGGAGCTCAATTATAGGCAATAACTATTTACTCTATCATCGCCTGCTGCAAAAAATTATCTCAGTAATATTAAAAGTTTCGCTCTACGTTTCAGCTGTTCAAATTATCAAAATATTTCGTGTAAAAGGAGTTGGCTCTCTCGATTTCTTTATTTTTGAATCCACAATGTTTCACTGCCGATACCTCTTTACCATGAAACCGAGATGGTGTGAAAGAATGAAGATATTCTCAAATGAGTGGATTCTACAAAAGGCAGCTATGGATTAAGTCTACCACCAGGCTAGAGAGTATTTGAAATCAGAATGCAAAGGGCCAAGATAAATACCATGAGACATCCAGACCAATATGTTTACTGTTCTCAAATTCCAAAGATCTGCAATTGCCGTTCACTTCTAAGAAAAGCGAGTGAGTTTCGATCTCTTCTCCGCTCTTGCATATTACATCTTTATCGACGTCAAAATAATGAAAATCGAATTAATTTCGGTGGGATTCGAACTCATAAATACTTAAGGTGAATTTACTACAGCCACCTAGTATAGATATAACACTAATATTCTGTCGGTGATTCACACACTGCAACACTATAGCTAACAGGTAAAAGTACGTTGCAGAGCTGCTTCCAATAGTTTGCGAATTGTGATGCTTTTTACTTCACCTCATTGCAGGTCTGCGTGCATCTTTGTTGTATTGATGTGAAGTGTCGAAATTTGTCCGAATAAATGTATCCGACGGAGGTAGGATCTATTCTAAGGTACATGTGTTTCGTCTATGCAGCTTGTAAATAAGAAATAAAACAAATTTAAGCAACTGCATTTGAACACAATATAGGAAAACATAGAAGAGAAAATACTGTGTATGAAAGCTGATATAACATTGCAACGAAATTGAATTCCATATAATGAAAGAAAAGAATTATCAAATCAAATAATATACAATAAATAAATAAACGAAGATACTGCACTTGGCACGGCTACTGAGTTTCACAATTGGAATGAACTGAGGTATCAGGATGTGGGTGTGTAGTTGCGATTATCACCTCCACTCCATCGATTTTACCCAACGACACCGAATTCAATTGTAACCAATGAAGCATCTTCGAGAAAACAAAGTCAATACAATTTGTAGATGCAAATTGTATACCGATGGGGAGTAAGAATCTTTTGTTCAAAGATCACAGCGAAATATATACACACATATATGTACGTACGCGCATGTGTATATGTATGTATGAATATATGTATGTATATATATATATATATATATATAT
>NC_068981.1:12792811-12799443 GCF_001194135.2 Octopus bimaculoides
TATATATATATATATATATGTACTTACCATCCTTGATTTTTACTGTGATTATGTTATATACTTTACATCAGTTATTTGCAACATACATAAAAAACACAAGCAACAAATCTTCATATATATGTACATGAAACATTGATCTAAGGACAGTAATTTTATTTACACGTTAAGTGTGGTGTTTTGAAGTTTTCCCATTCCAACTTGCGATTGGAACATCAATCTTTCTCTCTTATGCAGACCGATTCAATTATAAGTGGAGAACATTGCATGAAGGTGATATGATAATCTGTAGATTTATCATCGACGTAGAATCTATTAAATTAACAGGGACAGGTTTATCTAAAGCATGTTCGTAAATTACACTTAAAACATTCCTTTATGAGTAGATATTACAATGCACTCGTAAAATTTATATTCCTGGTTGTTTCGATATATTCCTGGTTGGTTCCTTTATATATATATATATATGATGTTTGAGAATATTCTTAGGAAATATCATTCTTGGAATATTATTCAGAACATAATACATCTGAGTTTAATATTAACATATGTATTTCTATTACCCAAGTTACGAAACTTGAAATTCTTTCCAGAGACATACATCGCGATTCTATCATAATTCTCTCATATTGAAGTACCTGATTGAATTGTTCTTCTTCTGTTTGTCCCATAGCATCCCTATTCACATTTGCTTCACTGAGAATATTTGAAACCAGTTACTTATTTTAATAATAGTTAGGAGCATTCATGGCAGAATGGTTAGCACGTCAGACACAATGCTATGTGGCATTTCATCTGTCATTTACTTCTGAGTTTAAATTCTGCCAACGCCGACTTTGTCTTTCATTCTATCGGGTACTATAAAATATGTACCAGTTGATCACGTAGATGAAATCAACTAATCCGTCCCTCAAAATGTATGCCTTGTTCCCACAATACAGGATTATGCATTTGACTAATATGTAAAGCATTTAAAACAGGACCATTTGTACGCAGGACAACATGTTTCGCGGCTTTTCGACTGTCATAACGTTCTAAGTCCAAATTCCACAGAGATCGACTTTGTCTTGCATGATTTCGGGGTCGATAAAATAAGTACTAATGTAGCACCGGGGTTGATGCAATCGAGAAACCTCGCTCCACAAAATGTCCTGTTTTAAGACCCACAGCATACCATATTGGTCTTGTGACTTCTTCCTTAACCCCCAGCCAACCTAAGCCTCATGAGTGTATTTGGTAGACGAAAAATGAATGGAGCCCATCGTATATACACATGAATAAATGTATGCGTGTGCTTGTATCTTTGGGTTCGTGGCTTTGTGGTTCACTCCACTATTTCTTGACAACCGTTGTTGTCTTATTTACGTTCTTGTAACTTAGGGGTTCAGCAAATCCGATTGATAGAACAAGTATCAGAATTTACATAAATAGGTACAGGAATCGATTTGTTTGAATCAACCCTCAAGGCGATGCCCCAGCATGGCAGCAGTATAATGTCTGAAACAGGTAACAGATTTCCTATCATTAAATATTGTTTTCTGTAATTCGTTATAAGTCAAAAACTTAAATATCACTGAATCATTAAAATATATTTCCAAAGCATATCTCAGACGTAATAAATTGAGAATCTAGATTAGTATGATGATAATAATAATGATAATAATAATAATCATATATGAGTTTTATCAGTAAATATACGTTGTATTTATTTATTCAAACAGCAACTATAATCTCTAGAAGTCAAGATGCATTAGTAATAATGTTGCTACTGTTACTGATGATGATGGTGATGATGATGATGATGACAACGACGACGACGACGATGACAACGACGACGACGATGACAACGACTACGATGATGATGACACCCCCGATGATTATGGAGATGATATCAGGTTGTATGTCGGAAGTGTTAAAAATCAAAGTATAAG
The DNA here is from genome assembly GCF_001194135.2 of Octopus bimaculoides. Taxonomy (NCBI): domain Eukaryota; kingdom Metazoa; phylum Mollusca; class Cephalopoda; order Octopoda; family Octopodidae; genus Octopus; species Octopus bimaculoides. The sequence goes on from NC_068981.1 coordinate 12,794,740, forward strand.
CATTACTAAAGAGAATACACGGATTTAACAAAGGAATGAACAAGAAATTCGGTTTAGAAAAATGCGCCCAACTAACATTAAAGATATGGAAGTTAATTAAGAACACTAATCGCGTATAAAGAAATTGAGATAAGAGAATGAAACCAAACAAAGATATAGAGATAATTAGAAATCAATGATCTAAGTATTTTATAGGACGCGAAAGAACGAAAAGATTAGACACAAATATTATTGATGAATTAGAAGAGAGGGCTGCAAAATATAACGTAATAGACATCAATATTGGAGCTATCCCAACAAAAAATTTAATATCTTCAATGTAATATTCAAGTTATAATATTAACTGGGTGTCAACGGATATAACAAGGGGAGGCTGAAAATCCAGCAAATTAAATATTGCGATTAGAATACATCAAAAGTTATCTGATATTGAAAGAGTATAACATATCCCAGGTATAGAAGGTAGCAGGAATCTTGTATAACCTGACAAATGTTCCTTGAATATCTAGCACACGAATGCAATATTAAATAGCTTTGTAACTGGGATAATAAAAAGTATTCTGTCTTTCAGAAAAAACAACGAATACAAAACAAATGCTGCAAATACAGATAGGTATGAAGACGAGTAGAAACGATAGAAATAGTGAATTAGTTAGATTCTAAATGGAAAATAGAGACACAAACCATCATGATAAAACAATGGCATATAAAGACCTTTCATGGACATACCTGAGAAAAAAAAACAATGATAGGTGTATTTGTTAAAGAATAATTCCATCGATTGTTGAGAAGCACAAGATTCAAAACAGAAACAGAGCTTTTGATTGCGACACGGAACACATGATTTTTCACTAGATATCACCGAGAGCATGTAATGATATATATTATACAAACTATAGAATATGTGAAGATGGTGATTATTTCCATTCAGCCGCATTGCTTCTGGCCGCCAATAACATCTTAGAAAATAAAGTCTTGGTCAATAAAGAACATAGACGGGCATATGATTGTTACGAAATAAATTCACTGGACATTATGGCAATTAATATGATATACCAAAATAAATGGATGGTGTAATCATACACCGGAAAAGTTTCTGATAATCAGAAAGTAAACATACTTTGTGAATGAGCAGCGGGAACAAGAGTAATTCACGAGATGTTGCTGTTAAAAACCACGAAGTGAAGAACTGTCAACTAATCGACATATCATTCCCAATAGATAATACTATATCTCTCAAAAACGATGGAAAGCTTACCCACATATAAAGATCTTGATATTGAGAATTTGAGGCATGAAAACAACGGGCATTGTTTTCTCACTGCCTACTCATCCTTAGATCTCCTGTCGGAGACAGATAACGCTGAAGTACATCTTCTAACCCCTCTGCTCGATTTTCTCACGAGAGAGAAAATTAGCGTCTTAAGATTCATACAGATACGGTATAATGGATAGTGGTATGATATCGTCTTGTAGAACTGAATAATTGTTTTCGGCTGTTCAGTCATCTTAGTCGGTTGACCAAATGGAATTGATCAGTATATGTTACTTTTCTGTAGAGGCACACAGTTTAAGCTCTGCTGAGGACTATCAACGAATATCAACCATTGATTGGGTAGATAGTTTTATAAACTAAATTCTTCAGCAAGACTTAACATTGTTACAAAAGAAACAAACCTTGTTTCTACCAGAAGAGCAACACTTTAATTGCTCTATTGCAATAGGACGTAGCTTGGTACATACATTCTCTCACTAACAATAGGTGCTCAAAGCAAATGAAGAGCAATTACTAAGAAGTCACCTATAATCGGATCTAAAATCTAAGGCTGCAAAAGCTTTACTTAAATTTACCACTCAGGATAACTGCTATGAATGTACGCATGTACGTAGGTATACATGTAAATGTGTAATATTGAACACAACGACAGCATTTATCATAGCGGAATAACACACACACGAACACAAACACACACACACAGACAGACAGATACACTCACACTACACATATACACACACAAATACACACACATATGTATATATATGTATGTGTGTATGTGTGCGTTTATTTATAGACATATAGATACATAAATACATATAATTCATGCATGCACGCATACATGCATACATGCGTTTATTAATACATACATACATACATACATACATACATACATACATGCATATATATAGATAAATATAACAAATGAGAAACACATGAAAATCTCAAGATTCTTTATTAATGACAACAATAGTTTCGACCCATCTTTCATCGGTTTCTTGTTGGTAAGATACAAAGAACTGGTTACAGTGCACTCTTCAGTACAGATATGTCTCGTTTTGTAATTTTTTTAAAAGGTACTTCCCACCATAAACTTGATCTCGCTTGGCTTGGTTCAAGTATAACAATTACAGTTATTTTCTAGCAGCTACTTTATTTCTTTGCCTACATGCTCCATGGTTTGGACTTACATGGGATGAATATTCTTTTTTATTGTTATATACACTTCATGGTTCTACATATAGATAATCGAAAATAAAGCAAAAAAAGAAAGTAAGAAAGGAATAACATTATGAATAACGTCAGGTAACCATAGAGAGTGAAATAGTTTAATCGGCATAGTACCAGGTGTATACTCAAGGTTTAAGTTACTACTTAGGTAGATAGTTAGAAAGAAAGAAAGATAGATAGATAGATAGATAGATAGATAGATAGATAGATAGATAGATGGATGGATGGATGGATGAATGGATGGATGGATGGATGGATGGGTGGGTGGATGGATATGTGGATGTATGGATAGATAGAGGAACGTATGGCGGCATGGATGCATGGATGGATGAATGGACGGGTGCCTGATTTTTCAATTTACGAGCTTAAGTAACCTTAGGTTTTATGTAGCTAGGTCAATTTGTTGGGCTGCAAGATAGAATAATTTGACCCCGGACAAATAATACACTGTTCATTTAATGTTTCTATAAAAAATTATTAAAAATAAAAAAAACAAAACACTGCTTTTTATATTAAATTCACGTCTTTGAGAGTTCTTAAAAATATGAACTTCCGATTTTCTAGTGTCAGTGACGTAACATATCTCTATATGTATGTCTCTCTGTCCATTGCTCTCTCTCTCTATATCTTTGTAACCTATCTCGCTATCTACATCTCTTGCTTTCACTTTCATTTTTCAGACAACAATGATTTACTGACAGAAACAAGTTCACAATTACTGATGTAAGTGATTTCATAATTTACTGACAGAACCATCTTCATAAATTTCACTTCAATCCGTACGGTCTTGTGTTTTTCTGTTGTTGACGGTTTCTCTCTGGTTCCTTCGATACTAACTCTTTGGATAACTGAGGGACAAATATCGCTTGAACCCGTACAATACTTTATTTTCCGTTAACATTTCTTATTTACTTTCTGCCAGTCTTATTAATAAAGATAATTTCCGTCAACGAGTTATTTCCGTTGTTTATTATCTTCTGCACTCGTGTTTTTCTGTACACATACATATATAACCATGCCAAGAAAGAAAGTGTCAAATTTGTCGACCCAATTTGGAAGAGCATATCTTTCAGAAAAATGGATATTTTTAAATAGAATTTTCTACAAATAAGTGTTATAGCATGTGGATTGCAAATATGCCAATTTTGTTTTGGTTGGGAGGGTAAGTGTTTTAGGGGAGGGTGGAGAATTTCTGAAAATTCACAGGAGTCTATTTGAATTTGTCTTAAATTTCAAGAAAATTGATATTTTATAATGAAATTGTCTACAAATATACCTCGGACTATGTAGATTCCGAAGACATAGGAATTTTGGGGACAAAACAATTGGGGCTTATCTTTTGAGAACTGTTCCCCACTTGAGGGCCTTTCGGAACAATATTTATAAATTTTCGTGTATATGAATGTATTTGTAAATTCTTAGAAATAATTTATGTATCATATAGATGAATACATCTACGTATGAACTTTGTGCACCATGAAGAATTTTGTTAATAAGGATTGAATGAATATATACATCGACCTTTGAATTTGTTTTCTCTTCTCTTTAATTTTATATTCCTGAAGCTCTATCAGAGCGCTACTCGGCTGAGCTGTATAAAGGGAATATATATATATCACTTATTTATTTATTGTTCTCTCTCTCTCTCTCTCTCTCTCTCTCTCTCTCTCTCTCTCTCTCTCCATTTATATATATATATATATATATATATACATACATACACACGTATATGAGTGTGTTTGTGTATGTAACTATGTGTGTATACTCTAGACGACATGGTATAGGGTTTAATTGCAATGGGAATCTCGTAGGCATTGCTGACATTCGCCATACGTCTGTACATATGAACAATATCATCATGCAATTTACCATTTTACTGTCATGCAAATTTATAATTAGTTTAGATTACGCCAATTTGGCGTATTGTTTCAAAATCACATTAAAGAAGACGAACATTATATTTATTATCACATTATAACCCTGTTTCAATTAATTTAATCAAAGCTGAATCGGGTTTGTTACAATATGAATTAAAGCAGCAAGATCTACATTTAAGTGTTTTTCCCACTGCGTCTACTGCTGACGAGTGTGTAACTATTATATTTACCATGCCTATTATAATATGAAAGCCCATATGAATAACATATGCATGTTCAAATGTTCAAATATACACCAATGAAATATATGTATATATATAT
>NC_068981.1:12799962-12800488 GCF_001194135.2 Octopus bimaculoides
TATATATATATACGACGGGCTTCTTTCAGTTTCTGTTTACCAAATTCACTTATAAGTCTTTGGTTGGCCCGAGCCTATAGTAGAAGACAGTCCCACTGTGTGTCTCAAGGTGCCACGCAGTGGAATTAAACTCAGAACTATGTTAAGCAAGCTACTTACCAGCCACTCCTAGCTATAGAATATATCTGTGAGTGTTTGTATATAATACACGCACGCACACACACACTCTCTCACACACAAACACACCCACCCACACACACACACACACGCATCATCATCTCTCGATATAATATATATGTTTGTACACATAAGATAATATGCAATTATTTGTGACTAGTTCATTTGTTCAACTAACAATATAAGGTGCACCATCATGGCCGCGGTCCAATTACTTTGTCTAACTTATTTCATAACCAAAAAGCAGGCAGATTATAACAAATGAAAGGCCCCGTGCGTATAGTACACACACAGCGAATATATCACGGTATTGTTTCATTTTTATACGCACAAGCATATATATACATAT
>NC_068981.1:12801897-12803335 GCF_001194135.2 Octopus bimaculoides
AAAAACAAGCAGAAAAAAAATGTGTGTAGAAGTTATCGATCTATCATGATATATATGGAAAGTTGCAAAAGCGAATTACATGATATAAAGTCGTATCTTTACAGCTGTTTCGGATAATCGAACACTAGTCGATGCCAGATGCATATTATTCAATGAAGTGTAATATTATTCAATGAAATGTGATAGTAAATTCATGCAATAAAATCCTTGCATAATACAGTTCTCTTGCCTCTGGTATGACAACATAAATATGACGAAATGTTTCTTCTTTGAAAATATTCGAACGGCCTTCAACGTCTTTTCCTCGTTTTACACTTTGCTATACTTTGTTTCTACTGCTCCATTTGAAACACATGGTTACTTTAGCATAAAATAATATTTTTGCAATGCCATCATTGATGCATAATGTTTTCAATGTTGTTGTGATATGTCGCTCATTGACAGCCATATATATCCGCATTATTTCTGAGCAATATTGTGTTCAGCTTGTAGATGAACTTGTCATCTCACTACTTCAGGTGCACTTCATGAATTGAAAATCTCAAAAGGATGCAACTGGTTTGCATGGTCTAATATACCTACTCATTAAATATTATCTAATTTCGTTATCATTCTTTCTTTGAGCAGCAACTTGGTCGTTTACTGTCAGCGTGCCCTTGGTGATGTACATATTTGACCTCACTGAGGCAACGATTTCAAAATTGCAGTGGCGTTTGAGTGTTCATGGAAAAGTTTCATTATAAGGTACAGCATATTTTTTGATGTTTTTCATCAGAGTCAGCTCTTCTCATTGTAACTGATTTGCGTCTATAAAAAGATATAATATTTTATTTAAAATAAAACATGTATATACTTCTAGTATAGAATAATTTGTTTCTCAAAAATTTTCATCAAAGTGGCAAGCATATTAAAATACATTTAAGGGTGAAAATTATAAACAATTATAAACGAGGGCAAATGAAAGAAGATTTCTATGACAATATGCTGAGTATAGACTTTAAATCGTCAATCACCACATTACAATATACATTCACTGCGAATACACGTCGTGCTGAAATCGAGGAAGGCAAGCTAACGGATTTTTTAAACATTCGTTATCTCTATATTGAATCGATTTCAGGATTAATCCCACGAAGTTTTCCCTCATTATTAGAGATTACGATAAGAAATAAATGAAATACATACAAGCACCTATGGGAAAAAAGCTGAAGCAAGAGTCATGTGAACGCATAAGAACCCCAGATATATCTAAATGTAAAATCCTTTAGCATGCCTCAGCACACGTGTGACTGGTCACGAACCACAACATCTAGTGGTTACCAGTCCCGAAGTGAATGGTAATAAATTTACTTCTAATATAGGATACATTTTATTCCCAAAAATTCCATCAAAGTGGCCAACGTATTAAAATACATTTAAAGGTGAAAATTATAAAAAA
>NC_068981.1:12803985-12804896 GCF_001194135.2 Octopus bimaculoides
TGTGGGTGTGCGTGTGTGTGTGTGTCTGTGTGTGTGTGTATGTATGTATGTGTTTGTCTATGTGTGTGTGTTTGTATGTGTGCGCGTGTATTCATATATGAGTACAGATGTGTTTGGAACGTTAAGATCTGATGACATTCTCACAATTACTATTCGCATAGTAGCATATTGTATAACAATAACATCCGGAGATATTTGATACGCTAGACTTCAGCAAAAGCAGCTGAAAATCGATTATATCCGCCCTGCTTCTCTATATTGAAATACACTATCTGTGAAATTACTGAATCCGCTTAGTTGTAAAGCATATATCTTATATACTGCATGAAATTATATTTGAAATCGTATCTTAGAGATTTATCTCATAAAAATCTTCCTGCTTCTCATGTAAGATTGGTTCTGTTGTAATATATGAAAGCAGAACTTTAAATAAGAAATGGTCCTCTAAAACATAATATTCGTAAATGAATTTAATACGTTAATTACGTGCAAATGTTAATTCTAAATAATGATATGGTTAATGGAGATAATTAACGAACTTAAAAAAGTTAAGTTTGCGAGAAGAATTGTGTGATGGTGACGTTAGTATCAATTGTACTGAAATGATTTTAGCAGCCACACTCAATCTTGTTTCTGCCGTGCCGCGTGATTTTCAACATTCTGTTATAATTGTTGAATTACATTGTATTACAATGCTACCCTTGCAGAACAAATGAGAACAGAAATTGCAAGTGATTTGTACGTGCAGACTCTATTGCAATGAGTAATAAGAAACCACTGTGGTCAGGTAACTACACACGCCCACACGATTGCATCATGTACGCGCACACATATACATGCATATTGAAATCGTAAACATGTGTGTATGTATGTATGTATGTATGTATGTATGTATGTATGTATGTATGTAT
>NC_068981.1:12805011-12806724 GCF_001194135.2 Octopus bimaculoides
TGTGTGTGTGTGTGTAGTTCGAATTTACAGAAACAAAAGACAAAGTCAAGTGATGAAACGACAAGAACTCGTATTAGTTTCACGCTTGGGAAGAACAGAAAAGTCTTTGACGCTTCGTTTGGTGAGTGTGTGTGGATGTGCACATAATGGTGTGGGTGTTGGTACTGGGAGGTGTGTATGGATTATAAAAGTGTGTGTGGGTGTGTGGGTAATGCTGTGCGCTGTAAGTACTGAGTTGAAGAGCGTGTGTGGGTATTTGCATAGTGATGTTTGGTGAGGTTACTGAGTTAGGCGGTGTATTGGTATGGGGTGGATGGTGGGAAGTTGGATTTAGTTGAAGAGAGGTGGCGGTTTACGGCCATAGGTAGCAAAGGAATGAAGGAAGAAGATAACTTTTGTTCCCGTCGGAGGCGCGAGTCCGGGTGGAAACTGTGCAGAAACAGTCCGAAGTCAGACCTACGGTTCAGCGAATGATCGGTGGAGCGGAAGTGCTGGAAGACCGGGGTGATATTGCCGAGTCTGATGTCTCGGAGGTGGTCAGTGAATCGGTCGGTCAAGCGAAATAATACTACATTTCTCTCAAACGATACACCCGCATCCATGTGTATCACGCAAGGCTAGAGATGGGGACCATGATTTCCTTTTGTAAATTCTAGGACATAGACAGTGTGTCGTTAGCCAGCTGGAGGAGCTGTCTTCCTAGGGCTATAAACAACGGTACCATCGTCCCCTATGGATCCGCCACATTCAGGTGGCAAATATACTTCACGATTCTGTGCTGTTACACGGGTGTAGATGTGGGTGGAGTGGGGAACGGCTGTAGTTGTGCGTGGAGTGGGGACACGAGTGTATATGTGTATGTCTGGGTGTGGGGCAGGTGGTGGATTAGAATCAATAATGAGAGGAGGCAGGTAGGAGTAAAGAGAGGAAGTATGTGTCAGATGAAGAAGGGAAGTAAGTGTCAGATGCAGAGAGGAAGTGGTCAGATGAAGAGAGAAGGGGAGTTGAGCCTATGTGTCACAAAGGAGCGAAGAGAGAAGATTAATAGCTGTTCACGGTGGAGGCAGGATACCGGATAGCCCCTGTGGAAGAAAAGTCCGAACACAGGCAGATGTTATAGAGAATGACCGGTAGAACAGAATATTATGAGACGGAGTATCATAGCCGAGTCTCATGTCACAGAGATGCTCGGCGAACCGGTCATCCATGCAGCGTCCCGTTTGACCGATGTACTGGGAAAGGCAGACGGAGCAAGAGATACAGTAAATGACGTTACTGGATTGAGTCTGAGGCCTTGTTCAAAGATTCGGAGATGTTATCTGACCTGCGCACTCGGTCACAACGCCTGCCATGTTCCTTCTTAATTTCCACGATTTCACAAATTTATCCCAAACAGCCTGCGTCGTTGGCAGACACGAATCTTCTAATATAATTGTAAGAACGGTCAGATCCTGCCATTTCGACATACTGCGTCTCTTCAGTGGCAGCTGTCCACTCACCCCATACAAGTCATCTATGTTCGCTCTACGAACACCAAATGCATACTTTGATCAAAATAGATCTGAACAGCAAGTTAGTCACGAGTAACATATATTAAGCCATATTTCTTACGTTATCTTTTATTTGTGGTGAATAATGCATACGAAAGTTTAATTGAAACTGAAAAATATTTACTGTCATTCATGATTGCCATACGAAAATCTTTTGAATATA
>NC_068981.1:12807016-12808412 GCF_001194135.2 Octopus bimaculoides
TATCTATCTATCTATCTATGTATCTATCTATCTATTTATCTATCTATCTATCTATCTCTGTCTCTCTCTCTCTTGCTATCTCTCGCTCTCTCTCTCTCTCTCTATATATATATATATATATATCATATGAAAATTAGTTCCTTTTATCGTTTATTGAAAACAGTAAATATAATATAATTCATATCGTATAGCAAAATGATTGGCATTAAATATTTTTCAATTGCAATTTCGCGTTCGTCTTTACTGTTGAACATAAAATTAATATATGATGAATTAATGTTTATCACTTATACCTGACCTAATGCTTGGTGATGACATTCTATATAGATTTAGGTTAACTAGTCAATAAATATGTATTCATAACTTCATTCGTCATCAAGCAGGTATCAATAGTTTCATATGTCGGTAGCACGAATTACAAAGAAAACACGGGAAAACGTAGGAGGGCTTTTGAATATGCAGGAATTTAATGAATTAAATACGTTATACATCTGAGTGTATACAGAAACACACATACACACATACCCATGCGTATTTATATATATTCGTTTATTGTCTCTGTCATTTGACTGCGGCCGTGCTGGAGCACTGTCTTTGGTCGAAATAGTAGAGCCACGACTTATTTTTGTAAGCCAGTACTTATTCTATCGGTTAATTTTGCCGAACTGCGAAGTGACGGGGACGTAAATTGAGCAACATCGGTTGTCAAGCGATAGTGAGACGACAGACACAGACACACAAATACATACACACCTACACACGAATACATACACGCACACACACACACATATATATTTATGTTATAATCCCCCAAAAGAATAACCAACATAAAAACAACAACAACGTGAGGACGTGGTACATGTAAAGTATTAGCAGACGCTCCGGGAAGGAAAGAAAGACGGCTTAACGTTTCGAGCAACGCTCTTCTTCAGAAAGAGAGGAAAGCCCAATGGGAAGGAAGTGTGAGGGAGAAAATAGCCAATGATTCATATGTAGCTACATCAGACTTGTTTCAGTTTCCGCCTACTAAATCCATTCACTAGGCTTTGATCGGCCCGAATGTATACTAGAAGACACTATCCCAAGGTGCCACATAGTGGGACTGAATCAGGAACCATGTGGTTGGTAAGCAAGTTTTTACCACAGAATATATATATATGTATATATGTATATATATTTTTTCTCGATTTATAGGATCATGCTCAAAGAGGTATCGTCACTCGCACGCACCATCTTTGCTACATTCACCCACCTTTTAATGAAACTTTCACGAGACAAAAACTGTCTCTCTATTCTCACCTTCCTTTTCAAGTGATGCTTGAAAAAGTTGATGAGCGATTGGCCAGAGAGGTAAGTTTTCGTCTCTAATCCTTTCGCTCGGGTCCACCACACACAT
>NC_068981.1:12809954-12812508 GCF_001194135.2 Octopus bimaculoides
TATATATATATATATATATATATATATATATTCAGCTGAATCAGGTACTTCAGTTGAAGCACCAAGTCAGTCCGTTATTATCCGTACAGTTCGAAATAAACTGAATAAAATCGAAATAAGCAACAGGATATCAAGAAGTGATGCAGTACGACCGTTTCAATTGGCTCCATCTAATTGGCTTGGTATGGTCATAAATATTGTCACTTCTTGATATCCTGTTCTTTATTTTGATTTTATATACATATATGTGTGTGTGTGTGTGTGTGTGTGTGTGTGTGTGCGTGCGTTTGCATAACTATAAGTTAGATATGTTTCTGCCAAAGATGAGCGTAAGCCATGTTTTACATACTTACATACATGCAAGCAGACAGACAGTCAAATAGAGAAACATAGTTACTGACATGGATGCATATAATGAATGACGATGTTTATGTTCAGATATAAAATTATATTATCAATTTGTTCTTGCTCTGAAAATAGCAATATAAAAGGATACGAAACCATGTTTGGTAAAGTATTGCTTTCAATCACACAGCTGAAAGCAAAGAACCGCGCTATATATATAAATACCTGGTAGATCTGGACGTCAATCTTGAGACACACGTTCTGGAATATTGAATGGGAAGATTGTGTTTATAACAAGTTGTTTTTCTCGATACGAAATCAGCGACTGTGTGTCGCATAAAAGAATATGTAGTATTTGCAAGTGGAGAGAGCTTTCGTTACTAGCTTTTAGTTGTGTCACACTGAGGACGGATAACATCCTGAAACTTAGGACTGAGAGCGATGACTTCCCTTGCAAATGCTATACGGACACAAACTGTCTGTTGGCAGCCAGCTGGTAAAGATGTATTTTTTCCTTGGCTAAAACAACAAAAAACATCGTCCGTTATAGGACTGCCACATTCTGTTGGCATATAAACATTACTATCCGAGACAGTTACTGTATTTTCCTCGCTCAGAGATTTAAAACATTGTTTTTGTCTACTAGTGGAACTAGTTTTACTTTAATTGAATCAAACATTGTTTATTGCAACCTTAGTTTCAGATATTGCTATACACATAGTTTAATGCTTTAAGCTAATAATTGTTATTGAAAACGTTTCATCCCAAAGTTATCAGATGAAGCTTTTTCTAACACACACACACGCACACACACGCGCGCGCACCGACATACATAAGTATATTTGAGAATGTGGGTAAAAGAAAATATGGGTTGGGGGTTAGTTATAGTTTTATTAAAAATATTCCCCTCTCAGTTTAACACACTAATTACAGTGGTCTGTCAGGTTTTTTAAACCATGTAAATGACTTGGAAGGCCCAGCATCTCACCAGGACTTTCGCGATAACCTTACAGCCAGGAGCCTTTTAGCTCGTCCGCTGTATATATTAGGTACAGGCATATGTATAATATCATCATTTAAAAGAGAATAGATGAAAGCTACTTCATAATTCTGTTGTGTAGCAGAAGCATCCTGTTGAGACTCAGCGAAGTTTGCAGCGCCAACCATTAATTATAGCCTATATGTGACATGTTTGACATGTATTTCTTTACAAAGCAGTGTTCCTGCACCTATATTTATATCCACTCTTCAGTAATCGCTGGGCATAATTTAGAAACGATCCATAATCTAACTTCGCAGTTTACTCCCAATTGTGACTGTTAAACGAGAAAAAATGTCATCTCCTTCATCTAATCTATCACCGTGAACATCGGTTTTCTCTTTTGCATTCAGATTTATCTTTCTTATCCCATCACTACTCTGCTACTTATAGGCTTTTTCCTTCCTGTAATCCCTTTTACGCTCAGCCAGCATATTCAGTATATCAAAAAACAAGCAACAACATATATTTTCCTACCACACCGAATTTTGCCTCTATATTCCTTCTTCTACAAGTAATTCTGAGATAAAATAAAAATGGATCGCCACGTAGCAAAATCTTCGAAACAACTTATAAACCAATTTATAAAAATATCAGTTTAACGAAAATATTTATTTAAAATTTTGGCACAAGGGCTGCAATTTCTGGGAATGGGTAGGTAGATTACATCCACCCAAATTTTCAACTGTGAAGTATTTTATCCACCGCAAAAGGATAAAAGGCAAAGTCAATCTCGGTGGAATTTCAACTCAAAACGTGAAAACGGACGAAATGGTGGGGAATTTCTCGACCGCCGTGCTAACCATTCTGCCTGTTCACTGCCTTACACTGCAATGGAAATATTGATATAGCAATACATCATTCAATAACCTACTGTTAATATAATTATACAGAAAAAAAACATATATGTACGAATGTAAATATACAACGCAAACACAAATATATAAGGGAAATACATCGGGCGAAAACGGCATGTCTAGGACAACTCAATATATCTAGCGTGACATTCACCTCCTTATGCAAGTACCTGATGTGACACAGCTTTCACAGATTGAGGCCAAAAAATTAGATTCACAGTATCCTACACATAACGGGAAGTCGCAGAAGGGGCGAAAAGATGGTCGTGTTGAATAAAGATTAATAGCATATATAAATATATACATACATATA
>NC_068981.1:12814325-12820543 GCF_001194135.2 Octopus bimaculoides
TGTTTCTTCGTACGTACGTATTTGTGCATACCTGTGAGTGTGAATGCATATGTGCGTGAATATATGTATTTGTATGGAAAGAAGTCTGGACATGTGTATTAGGAAACACTCTGCACATCATATAACTAGAATATGTATATCTTAGTTCAGATACCTATTCATAATTTTTAGAATTTTTTTTCTTTCGTTGCATATTACTAATTCGCTACATCCAATTTACATTTATTTAATCCAATGTAGTTATTAATGCGATCAGAAATAGAACATAAAATATATCTATGTACAACTTCTGTCTAATTTCAATGCTATAAATAATCTGATTAGTATAATTTGAATGTATTTCGAATATATTATTATGACTTTGCATACAATAAATGTTTTTGGCATGTCATTGTTTATCGAATAACATACTCAGACTAAGAAAAAATTTAGAATTAATTTTTTTTTTATTCTTCTCGTTAAAATAAATTACCTTTTTGACAAACAAAAATGTATTCTTTACTTTAACTCCAGATACTCACTGAAAATATCGGTGTTGTTAATGTTTACATGAAAGTTTTCTTCTCCTTTGGAGAATACGTCTGCTCGTATGGTTATTTCAGCTTATTGTACACATTCATATACATTGAAGCCGTCTTTTTAATTCCTGATTTGTGTGAGTTGTGGCTTTTAACAAGTACAGTGACAGCATACAGATTTGTACCTTTCTGAATAAGCAAGCTATTACAAACATTATAACATATTTCATATGATAAGTGACAGATGTCGTTGTCAAAATAGAAGTTTTTTGCAGCTTTGTCTTTAAACATCAAACTAAATCGACTTGAATCGATGAATCATATATATTTTCACTTTGATATTCTTTCATCTAATATGATTTACAAGCAATGAATTACTGATGATTGCTATTTTATAATATTTCATATTCAAGTGTTTTCTGCTAAAAGAAAAGTATTTCGTGAAAAACGTCGCAATATATGATTAGCGATTTTCCTATTCAACTAAAAGGGGAAGAATCATATGATGTATAGCCATGTACTGTTATGAAACTTGTTTTGTCTCTACCTGATTGAACATTCAGTTGCACCTTCCAGCAACTTGATAAAACTGAACCGCCAAAGCCCTGATGCGATCCAATTATGAGGACGAAGCATTAATTCAGTTAGTGCAAACTATGGAATCCCGCCAGTTGGAAAATTTCTACTCTCAGAATACATAAATCATTGCCCTATTTAAATCCACCATTTGACCCTTGGAACGTCTTTGACGGAATCTACTCAGAGTAGTGCTCCTATCAGTGATGTCCTGCGGATCCTTCTGTAGTGGCGGCTGATAGCAGTCGCCATTTTGCAGAGTTTATCCACGCATACGCAGGGACTAGTCTTCCGGAAGGCATGCAGGGAGTCCCTCGTGCACACGCGTGGTCATCCAACATCCAAGCGTTCCCGCGTCTGTCTGCCTCTTTTGTTTGCTGAACTTCGTGGAAGCTAGACGTCTCGACAGCAGCTCTCCGTCAACGCTACAATGAATCCACATAGATAACCAGGGAGGAGGAAATGACTTCAAACCACACAACTTCATTGACCGCGTCTCATCTAACCAAAGGTGACATGCTACCGAATTCCTTCCTAGTGTGAACAGAATTCTACTGTAATAAATATTTGTTATGCTGTTTTAGTTCAGAGTCCGCGTTCCGTTTTCTTCCTTGAATAATTTAATGTACGGAATTAGGATACACAGGATGGTGTATACACTCTTCCCTAAACTTTTCTAAAACCTTAAAGCTCATTTATTGCTAACGAATTTTATAACTGATATTTAGCTCTAGTAACAATGAAACGTTAGACTGCGGTGTTACTGTATCCGGACTCTAATAAAGAAGAGGTAGAAAAGTTTCGTGTATGTTTACAGCTGTGTCAGGGCCAATTGAAACAAATGGTCAATATTCAATCTAATAAAGAAACTTCTACATTCTCGCTTTACGTAGTGGATAAAAAAGTTAACCGCATAATCTTAGTTAAATTCTAATCTATAGTCTGGCATGAAATTCCAAACACAAAAGAGGATATTATAGATTTACTTCCCCAAATAATAAGAGAGTATGGATACGGGTTTATTTTATTGTCGTGTATCTGTTACAGTAGATTCTAGATGACATATTTTCTGACTGGAATTTCGAATGACATATTGTCTGATAGTCTGAAAGTATGTGAGTGTCCATTGGGGATATATCTTTTATCTTTTACCTATTTCAGTCATTAGGCTGTGGCTATGATGGTGTACCGTATTGAAGAATGTTTAGTCAAATGAATCAGTTCCCTTTTGACGAACTGTTTTTGGGAATATAAACACACCAACACCCTTTGCCAATTTGTACGAGGAGGAAGACACATATATAAAGGTGCATAAACACACACACAAACATATGCATATATATATATATATATATAAAGAATTGCAGCGTGGAAGGTTTTATTGATTGCCATGAGCACACCACGTTGCCATCCATATATATCTCAGTAAAAGAAAGCCTTTGTTCCAATGTATTGTTTAGCTCTGACAACGCAACCGTCGTGTTTCACTTCGAAGAAATGGTCAAGGGCCATTACCATCGCTAGCACATTTGTCGCGATGCTCTTACTAATCGTTGACGAATGCCCTTGCCAACTGCCGCTTAACTAGTTCAGTAATCTGGTCCCTATAGTAATTACGTGCCGGATGTAACATGCTCAATTTACAATAACCCGATCCTTGTTTACGGGTCCTATCAAACTCGATTGTGCAGATCACAAACTTGTGGTAGACAACCTACGCTATTTGTATCAGCTATCTTAACAAATACTATATCCAGATACTATCTGGATGACCCATTGTGATTGCTTTATGTCCACATTATCACACCAGGGAAATACAGTCAATAACTCGCAGACAATTGGAAGATTCTCAGTAGGTTTACGAAACATTTGCATCCCATTTCCTCCTCCTCCTAAGCCTGCTTCCAGAAACATGTCTCTGAATGCAGGCTTAGCTGGTTGGAGGTGCATGCCTCCCCCTTGTGAACACAAGGACACAGGAAATGTGTAAATGCCGACAGGAAGCGATGCAGCTTCCTAGGGTTAAATAGCAGTAGTAGTATTCCCTTTATGGGACTATCACATTAAGTTGACAGCATACAACTACTTTATCGTTTCACTTTTGCATAAATCTGTCTGAAAGATTTAGAAATGTATTATTTCTATTATTAAAAATGTCTCTTTCACTCTCTCTCTCTCTCTTTCTCCCTTACTTCCTCTCTGAAAAATTGAAAAGCACAAAACGAACGCCATCACCACTCACTGCCTCTTTCATTCTTTCTCTCTCTCTCTCTCTCTCTCTCTCTCTCTCTCTTTCTCTCTTATTTCTCTGGCCTCTCTCTCGCTTTGCCACTTCTTTCAAGAGTGACACACACCACAAGTACGTACAACTTATATAGTTAGCGTATTAATATTATTGAAAATAATAATAACCATACTACTACTACTACTACTACTACTACTACTACTACTACTACTACTACTACTACTACTAATAATAATAATAATAATAATAATAATAATAATAATACGAAAATACTGGAAAATACGAAAACTATAAGAAGCAGCACATATGCTAGGACACAACAACCTCCTAGGCACATGGCCTAATGGTTAAGAGCGCGGGCTACTAACACAAAGATTCCGAGTTCGATTCCAGGCAGTGACCTGCATAATAATAATAATAATAATAATAATAATGATCAATCTCACGGCACATGACTCTCCGCTGAATAATCCTAAACACTAAACAGAGCGCATTTACAAGTTACCACTGGATATTCTGAGAGCTCACGAGTGTACTTCTGGTTAACATCAGCTACGTACCACACATATTTCTTCATACGGAAGTATGTTTTTCCATCTACCAAACAATAATTCATGTACTTTCTTTTGGTATTAATTTTACTTTGTTCGCAACAATAGTTTAATCTGGGTATCTTTCATGAAACCTATAGGAAATATATTACTCTCCTCCAAGACTGACAAGTTTAGAATACAGTCATTAGTTGTTTCAAGATATTTGGCAAGGTTCAATTGTAGTGGCTTTTTAAGAAAATTCAAATTCTCTCTGACCTGCATCATCTTAGACCCTGAGAAGCTTAATGCAATCCACGCCTGCTATTGGTGATACATCTTATTATAAGGCAGCAGCTTACGAACTGGATTATCAATATTTGTATCACTTAGTGTTAATTCGAATGCTTAGCGGTACTTCGCCCGTCGCTACATTCTGAGTTCAAATTCCACCGAGGTCAACTTTACATTTGATCATTTCGGGGTCGATGAATTAAGCACCAGTGAATTACTGAGGTCGATATAATCGACTAGTCCCCTCCCCTCAAATTTCAGGCCTTGTGCCTATGATACAAAGGATTAATATTGCTGCTGTTGCTGTTGATATTGTTATTAATATCATACGCAAAGCAATTTCAAAGCCGTACATACGTAATACATTGTGTGTAAACGTACAAATATATATATCGGTGTGTGATATATATATATATATATATATATATATATATATATGTATGATGTGTATATGTATGTATTGTGTGCGTATTGATGTGTGTGAATTTAATTATGTTGCAATTATATGTATTTATTCATAAATCTTTAACTTGGTATTTCATATTCTCTATCCTTACAATTTTACCAAATATGTAAATAAATATAGGAGTTGCACTGCTTATAAAGCGTATGAAGAAGTTTTGCAACAAGCACACACACCTACAGAAAATAATTGATTAATTGATTAGCCACAATTAATTAAGTGTTTCTAGATTTATTTTATTGACACACAACTTTGAATTATCTAACTTTAAAGAGTTTATTAATGGGTAATCGTTAAAGAAGAAAATATTATCTTTAGTATATAGTGTAACATTATGCAAACTCTCTGAATTATTGATTGTAACGCCTAAAGCCTTACCACAAAATATCTAACGTTGTAATTGGGAATTTTTCGTATAAATTTCCTCAATGGTCTGCATAGTCTTTGAAGAGGTTTTTCGTATTAAACATAAAATTATCTTTGATGTAAATTTCAAAATATATTGTTGATAGATTTTAGAGAATATAATTCATGAAATAGTATGAAATTAACTAAAGCTTAGTTGATTTTGATATTTTTAATTCATGTCTTCTGATTTACATTTCCCTGAATATCTTTGACACACACAAAAAAATCTATATTAATATGTTACTATTCTGAAGATATAGACGCAGTCAATAAATAGGCGTTGAAATATAATAATGATTTCAATTAAGGTCAGATAGAAGATAGACGAAGTTTATTATCATACATATTAATGTACATACATTATTTAATACAAAGTTACGTACAAACATATATGAATATAAAACCAGACAAATATGCATATATGAACATACGCACATACATATATATTAGTATGTGTGTGTGTGTGTGTGTGTGTGTGTGTGTGTGTATGTGTGTGTGTGTGTTTATCAATAAAATTTGAATATCGACTTGATTTAAAACAAGTTCTTTGACTCTTATATCTTTTCTTTTCGTTTCTTTTTCGTTAATTAATTTTTACCTTTGTGTTACTTTTGGATTATTTAGATATTATTTCACATAACGGCTTTTTGAATTCGTTAAAAATGTAATATTATACAACATCCATATTTCAACAGATGTTCTCATATGATTCTGTTTTAATTCTCTGATATAATATATCTAAAATAAATTCGTTCTCTAGATAACATAACTATATAGAACATAATATTATTTACGGGATATATGAAAGTATCACACACACACACACACACACTCGGATGCAGAAACACATACTCACACACACACTCATGCACACACACATATACACTCACAAACACGCACGCGCACGCACACGCACGCACAAACACACACACGGACACACACATATATATATATATAAGCATCTGTGAATTCTGCGTGAATAAGGAAACGGTGGCGAGTGAAATTTGGTGAATAGAATTATAAGCACTCACCGAATAATGACTATAATTTTTGTTGTCGCTATGGGGGTTTATATTCCCTAATATTTTCTATAGTCAATATACGTTGAAAGCCTATAATTCTATTTGCAAAAAAACATAATACATATATCTAAAAATTAATATATATATATATATATATATATA
>NC_068981.1:12820721-12821754 GCF_001194135.2 Octopus bimaculoides
GTGTGTGTGTGTGTGTGTGTGTGTGTGTGTGTGTGTGTGTGTGTGTGTGTGTGTGTGTGTGTGTGTGAATATATCCTTAACATTATTGCAATGCACACAGATTGCTATAAAACATTTGATAGCATTTCTACATGGATTATCAGTTTACTACACGTTTACCTAACCCATATTTTGCTTACATAGTTTAGGTGAGTGTTGATACTTTTTCAAGAAAAAAATTCCAGATTAGATGTGTAATACATGGTCTTTCAGACTAGCAGGAGACGAATATAGCTTCAGTCTTGAAGCACGCCAGTGCTATTCTGGTGTCGTTGTGTCAGCTAGCATATAAACATCATCTGATCATTCCAGTCTTTAAAATCTAGAATTTCAATGTCATATACAGTCACAGGCAATATGTTCTATACATCATCCACTATTTTTTCGTAGTTTTGATAATTATCTACTTTTTTTAAGTACGAGATGTTTCCGTCTACAAGTGTTGATTTCTAGGTTGTAACGTTGTTAATTTCTTGATGACACTATGTCTCTTATAGGGTTTCTGTATGGGTCACTTTCTGAGAAACACGTCTTTATACATCATTCACTTTGATAGTCTGAAATCTTAGGTGGATGGCTCAACCTATACTCTCCACCGCCCAAATGATAGAGGATGCAGTAAGGTTCTTTACTGAGACAACCAATATTTTCAGTATTCGTATGAGATGTACCTTAAGCGTCAGATACACCTTTGACACTTCTGGAATATGTTGATATGTCTTTGATACGGACCAAATGTCTAAGATAAGAATATAAGTGGAACGATAACGGACAAACAAAAGATGCATCTGCTGGTGTACAAATTCAAATCCTGTCTGGTTAGACTCATAGTTATTGTACACTAAAAACTCTCTACACCACATTACCCTGCACTTAGATTATGTTACTCTTTGATTACCCTCAGAGTACGCCCCTTTTGTACCGTTGATTGGAGATGCGTATATACATATACACACACACACACACACACACACATACACACACATACGCACAC
>NC_068981.1:12822469-12823349 GCF_001194135.2 Octopus bimaculoides
GAGAGAGAGAGAGAGAGAGAGAGAGAGAGAGAGAGAGAGAGAGAGAGAGACGGAGAGAGAGAGATAGAAAGAGAGAGAGAGAGAGAGCAAATATTTCAAAGCTGAGAGTCATTGCTAGCAAACTGTCAGATCATATAATAGCCTTGAGTGGCTCATTTTCGAGTTTATTCTAACAACTGCAGCGTTCCCTATGTTTCATTTTATCCAACTCTCTTCCGTCAATGGCTTGCTTGCCATTACATGTGACAACAACCTGACACTAGCATTCTATCCAATTTACCATCTTCTAAACATGCATCATTGATTTGCAGTACAAATATCACACAGCGAACCCATACAGACCTTATGAAAAGTCTATATAAATGTTATAAGCAAATCGTCGAAATCATCAGCAGTACATTTAACAAACTTATTTTCTTTCAAGAGTAAAAAACAAAAACACAATATTTACCTTTATCAATAAAAAAGAATCATTGCGCCATACACATCTTAATCATGGTGAACATTCTTCTAGAATCTTCCCCACGAGATTTCTTCAAGTTGTGTGGTCTTGCTACAATTCTTGTTCTCCCAAACTTTGAATACGTAGGCTTACATTCTAGCTTTTCTACTTCAAATATTAATCCATCTCTCTCAACAAATAATCGAACTCTGGAGAATTCATGTGCGATCCTTAATACTCTATTGTACTCACATCTTTGGGTACGGCTTTTCCTGTGGATATGGCAGACACCGCAATATGTACGATGTGTTTGATGTCACTGAAACTTTGCAGCTTCTACTCGAAAATCACTGTCTCTTCACCTTGTCTGTTACTCTTTTACTCTTTTAGTTGTTTCAGTCATTTGACTGCGGCCATGCTGGAGCACCGCCTTTAGTG
>NC_068981.1:12823518-12825424 GCF_001194135.2 Octopus bimaculoides
TATATATATACACACACATATATATATATATACATATATACGACGGGCTTCTTTCAGTTTCCGTTTACCAAATCCACTCACAAGGCATCAGTCGCCCCGAGGTTATAGTAGAAGACACTTTCCCAAGGTGCCACGCAGTGGGACTGAACCCGGAACCCTGTGGTTGGTAAGCAAGTTGCTTATCACACAGCTACTCCTGCGCCTACAGTAATGACCTCTTCACCTGATAATTGTCTGGATTCGTGCTCTCCCGCATGGCTCTCTTCCACTCATTTTATAGTTTGTCCAACGCATTGCGGCCTAACCAGAACGCTATAGCCATACTTTATTTCTCTCCAGATCGTCCACCTACTGAATTTTATTCTTAGTTTCTGCTCTTATTTTCTAGCACGTGTTACTTGCAGAATAAATAAGTAAATCATTGATATGAAATTCAGTCGCGTTGAATGGCCGACAAATATCATGGATATTGCTACCTCCTCCACATCCACGAAACTCGGACATATATCGTACGCATTCATGATTTTCCAAATGGAATTTCGCCTCAATAGCTACAGTATTTAAATGAACTTTACCGTAGAGGAGAAGAATCCCAAAGCAATTGATCGAAATATATTGCATCATAATGTATCACGTATGTAATGTATTGTTGAACAATATTTTGATACTATCTAAATCTCACCGATTGTCATGGATATACGTAAGGTATAATTTGAACTTCAGATATTTTCCATACAATCGGATTCCATTTGTATTTTTGGTTTAATATTAGGACGTCCAAAATTAATATTCACCTGCAATACAGAGTAATGCCATTTACACCATGGTCTGTTTTGTGTTATTCTTGTCCATGTTCACGTTATCTGTATGAATTGTCAATTCAGAGATGCACTCAGTCTAGAATAGTTAACGATGGTACAATCGTTCCCTTCTGATAACATTTCGTTCCTGCTATATTCGGGACTTGTACGCGATTATTAGAATACGAAGAGAAATGGAAGGTTTAAAATATTTTATGTAACTTAATAGCAAATATAAAACATATTCGGTGCATCCGGTTTCGCCACTGAGAATATCAATGTGTCACAAACTTAAGTGGTTCTACAATAGATTAGCCTGTACACCCATACGTGTATGCGCAAAACAAAACTTTCTTACCAAATAAACACAACATAATAAATAGACGCCACATGTGAATAATAATTAGTCTTTTAGAACGAACTCATATTTTCTGACACAAGTGTTGGGTTGATTCAAGAATATAGTAAAATGCTTCACTTTATGAGAAAATGCGATGGAACGAATTTAGTCTTTCATGATTACCTTGGGAACTACATACCCTGTTACTGAGACCCACAGTTTCCAATTAACAGAAAATGATTAAGATTTGTATATGATAGAAAATTGAATTTACTTTTTCTAGCATATAAGAGAGAAAGGGTACATATATTTGTTTTCCTAGGTATTCTATCGTGACTCTACTTTAAAACATAGTTTTCGATGTAGTCCATACGACTGAGGACAGTTTGGAACACTGAGACACTATCGAAGTAAACATTCGTTGAAAATATCGAATGATATGTAATTTTGATTTTATATAATTATAAAGAAAATTATATATGATTATAAAGAAAATTATTCTTAGCTCGTAATGAGATGGAATATTTCAAAAAGATTATATTCAGAAAAGAAAAAAAATTGTGAATTACATAAAACATACAAATTTGCACTTACATACATACATACATACATACATACATACATACAAAAATACCCTGTCGTTGATGCTGAAATTCCAATGAAGGGGACTTAGATCAAATTTAGAAGCTGTTTCTTTCTCTATTGGCAAGAAATCTTGAAACAAATTGAATAATGAAATACATACATCTGCATATATATGTATATA
>NC_068981.1:12825722-12828607 GCF_001194135.2 Octopus bimaculoides
TATATATATATATATATATATATATATATATATATATATTTATAAGCATATATATATACTTGCCTCGGAGCTGGCCTTCAATTGGCATTCAGACTCGTCCTACCGAGGGCATCTTTGAGGACTTCGGCCCCACTACCTGGTAGCTTCGCAGCCCTCCACCCATGTGTAATGTCCTGAACTCAGACACATTCATTGTATATGTATCTCCTGAGACCAATTATCCGATACCCCATTCCAAACACCCTACCCGACATATACCCACACACCCAAACTCATATACCCAATACCTATACTTCACCCGCACCCATACCTAAACCCTACGTCCAATTAACTTGTTGATCATTCAACTTGTAACCTGAATTCCATGTCTGTAACAATGCGTCGGTGTATCAACATTCGGACTGCTTTCTACCAGCTTCGCCGATAGACATACGGATAATTTCTAGTTTGACTAACAGCTTCCTATAAAAATTGCAGCTATTCTGTTTTTGCCTTGAAGCCGCCCTTCAGACGGTATTCTCGCCAGCTGGGAATTTTGTACGGTATTCAGATAAAAAAGAAAACTGTAGAATTCTAGGGCTGAAGGCCCAAGTGCCAATATATAACGGAAACAGGAAGATTTGTTTTCCGCTTAGATATGAATTTCATAGACTACAAAATATAAATATTCACATTGCTACATTTGAAATCTTCTTGTTATAACTTTTTTATCTCGATTTAAATGTACGTGAAGGTAATTTAGAATGCCCAAACGTATTTCTGAAAATGTGCTAAGCCCGGTTGATGCTCATAGTTAATCAATAAGCGTCGGAGCGGGGTAAATACAGTAAACATAAGGGGAGGGTTTGTTGGTGTCACATTGAAGCGGCCCTTCAGAAATTGAACTTCCTTTCGATACTCCGTGGGAGTTCATGGTATGAAATTCGTTGTCATTGGTCCGATTCGATTTGGTCGCCAATGCTATGTATTTACTTTGAAATTCAGTAAAAATAGAGGTGTCAGTGGAGCCTCAATTAGACGTCCCTTTAAAAAAGAGACCCTCTTAGGACATTCCCTGGGATTAGGAGAGTTGCTGGTTTGAGTGTACACAAAGTTAACGAACATGAAAACGTAGCAGACAGAGAAACATCACTCAAATTTATATTTAGATATATAAATTATCGGAGAAAATAGAATTCACGAGGTTCTTTATAAATCCCTGCGATCGTTCATCCAATCGTTCATCGATCCCTCCCGAGTGAGATTACCTTAAGTTTCTACAGACAATTATCAAAATCTATTCAAATCGAAATAAACAAAATGGAGACTATAGAACGTGGTACCTTTTTAACAAGTCACCTGACGAAACACATCTGCTTCGATGATGAACCAAAACTGATTGTACACCATCTAACCCACGGGAAACAGAAGCACGATGATTGAAAATGATTGTAGTGATTAAGGAAGTATCACGTGTATTTCAATTTCTTTATAATTTCTATCATATATTATAAACTTTGTGGATTCGAAGGAATTCCTGAAGTTAATCCTGAAGTAAATCCATAATATCGATGACATCAGGTAGTCGAATATAATGAGCCTGCTCTAAATGGCATAATATAAGGTGTATACAGAAATTTAAAATGATTACTGATGTATATATATGGGAGAATTTACGAAAAAAAAAACAACAGACGAAGACAGGTAGTGTAAACAACAAATAGATGTATTAGTTTAACGCTCGGGAATAGAGCAAGTCTTTAACGTTTCGAGCCTACGCTCATCAACTGAAAGGAACACAGAAAGAAATAAGGAGAGAAACAAGGACAAAAAAAGGAGAAAAAAAATAAGGAGAAAAAAAAAATATATATGTGTGTGTGTGTGTGTGTGTGTGTGTGTGTGTGTGTGTGTGTGTGTGTGCGCGCGCGTGTGTTTGTGCGTGTGCATGTGTGTGTGCATGTGTGTGTGTGTGCACGCTTGTGTGTGTGCGTGCGGGTGTGTGTGTGTGTGTGTGAATCTATGTGTGTATAAACAATTCGGTTGGGTCTAGTGTTTACTGGGTGCGGTGCAATACGTGTAGTGAGTGTACCCACGTGTGAACTTGACGACCCGCTGTGTGTTCAGTCAGCCATTTGTGATGTCAGCTCAACCGGAGTGCAAATCCGTGTTTACTTTGGTAAGCACGTATTTGTCTTTAAACGTTATCTGTACACGATAATGCTATCCCCGACCTTATTTCGCTGCTTTATTACGTAAGTACCTGATTTTCTTGAATCTTCGAAATCTTTTTATATATAAACATATAAATGCTTCCATATCCATCTATGTGTGGTGCATTATTCGACAACGTAGAATAATACATATTTTTAACCTTCAGCTGGTTAACGACAAAACCCGTGTCCGAAATATTCGAGTGAGGGAGCGAACACCTACCATATCACATTGACAAGATCAGTAGACCAGTCTGGTTCCAGGTCATTTCTCTTCACCAGTACTGGACACCTGTCTGCTAGGCATGGCAGTCGTTCGCCCTAGCTCGTCATCTTACGTCCGTCCTTGCATTGTTATTACTTACATCTCTTACACAGATTCTAGAGTTCTATATTTAAGAGAGGAGGAATTATGTACATTATTTACATTCGACGGATATTTGTCCTCATCTTCTTTGCTGTTAACACAATGTTTCAGCTGATATACCCTCTAGCCTTCTTTAGGTGTATTGGAGAAATGAGAACTCAGCTTCGAAATTTCCCCAAGACACCCGAAGAAGGCTGGAGGGTATATCAGCCGAAACGTTTTGTTAATAACAAACAAGATGTGGACAAATATCCTTCAAATGTAAATAATATAAATAATGTAGAGATTCTAGAGCTTGCTACTTTGCTTATATATATATATATATATAT
>NC_068981.1:12828852-12829495 GCF_001194135.2 Octopus bimaculoides
AATTTAACCACTAAAGAAAGCAATTACTTCAAAGGGGTGTATAAAACATTCATATGACTGGTACGTCGTCAGTTGAATATACATACATATGAATATAATGCTAATTACAAACAATAAATTAAATAGAGAAATTCAATTAAGAATTCAATAATTTATTTATGTTATGATATAGCATAATATACGATGATATGTAAGATAATATTTTAAAAAATCATTAAAAAAACAAAATAGCCAACAATTTTTTGCAACATATATATATTATTTGATCTATAAACAATACATACCTATTTATATTAGTCTCTCCAGAGACTTATACAAGTGTGTCTGTATTGTTTAAAAATCAAATAACGTATATAAATCAAATATTGTATATAAGTCGAGACACATTGTTGGCTATTTTGGTTTTTAATGATTTTTTTTGTTATATTACATTATATTCATTGTATATTATGTTATAACATAACTAAATAATTGGATTGTCAACTGAATCTCTATTTAGTTTATTGTTTATGTATGTATGTATATATATATATGTGTGTGTGTGTGTGTGCATACATACATATATATACACACATGCATATATACATATATATATATATTTATATACATGTATATATATATATATATATATATATATATATAT
>NC_068981.1:12830596-12835234 GCF_001194135.2 Octopus bimaculoides
ATATATATATATATATATATAATTAGTCAGTTTTATTTCAAGAATTCTTACCAACAGAGAAATAAATTAAATAGAGAAATTCTAAACAAGATCCAAGGCTCCTCACTGGAAATTAAGCAACACCAATAAGGTATTTTTGCATGTATGCATGTATATTTGCAGATTTATATGTTTTATTTCATATATGTATTTTCATGCATATAGTTATTCATCTAGGCATGCTCATTATATTTAAAGGATTAACTTCGTAAGTTAACAATTTCAGTGATGGAATGGATCTCTAGTCTTCGAATCAGCGAATCAGGTTTTTTTCTGGTTTTGAGAAGCCTAATTTCTGAAGGTTGGTATTTAGGGATAAACATGAACTTGTAATCTGGAATTAGAATTCGTAGATTTCTCAACAGTTCAGCGTAGGTATTTTTTTCTTTCGCTGACTTTTAGCTTAAAAGTTATCATCCGCTGGGTTGCTAATTTCCACAACTGTACAGTTTCTCTTCCCTACCCCAAATTTTTATATCAGGTCTAATGAGCTTACATTTTATTGATGTTTTCACTGGGACATTCTACCTGTACTCTGTTTTTAAAATTATTATGATTGGCTACAGTTGGTTTTTATTTCTTTGTCCTCGTTCTTATGCATCCGATCTCATTAGGCAGTTTTCTAGCTACATCATGTCTCATCATTGGTAATACCGTGTTGATATATATTTTCAGACAACTTCAGAGATATCTCCACAAAGTCTGCATCGTTTGTCTCCTTCTGCTCATTTTCCTGCATCCATATCACTTTTGCGCACCGCGTATTTGTTTGATATGTCTTTTTCATGGATTGCAAACAAACACCCTTCATAGCGGGTGTTAGTAATCCTGTTGTTGGTCCGTAATAGACTGCTTTGCATATGCATGTGTATATGTATATATGTATGTATGTATGTATGTATGTATGTATGTATGTATGTATGTATGCAGGCATCCATGCATGTATGCATGTATGTATGTATTTATATTTGTGTGTATATACCTATCTACTTTTGTATGTATCTAACTATCTGTCAAAGGTCGATGTTTTACTTGTTTCACTAGATCTAAAATGTTCCTCTCATATACCGTACAATAAGCACAACAGGAAACTTTTCTGTATACACAAACGGTATTTTCACCCCACCTCTGTAAGGCTTTAAAACCTTATAGCCAACATTAGCAACATGATATGCAATCTCTCCTCTTCTAAAGAAATTTTGGATAAAGCATCGCCTTACAACAACAATGCCCACAAAAACTCACTTTAACTATAAACCCTTCTAATAATAATACGAATAACAGCTGCTGTCCCAATATGAAGAACATGATTACAGGCAAACACCACCAAAAGCCTTCTCCCAGTTGTAACTCCTGAGGCCCAAGAATGTTTTCCATTACACCAGGAATTGCATGATTAAATCCGTTATATATGTGGCAGAAGCTACAGCAAAGCAATATGAGTTACATCGTGTTATGTGAAGTCGTCTTCAATAAACAACTATGCTCACCACACATCTTCCTTCTGGCACAGACAAACATAAAGCCACTAAGTAGGCTAGCCATTGTTAACGCCACACCATATACATCAAACGAGAAAATAGTTGAAATGTCCACAACGTATCAAACAAATGTCGGCAATACGTAGCTGAAAGATCACAAGTTCCATCCCATATGTTCATGGACCACAAAATGCAAACTATACATAGCTGCCTGAGCGAAAATCATTTTTAAGAACACCATTGCACTGTTGAATTCCAGGTCCGAAATTTTCCTCGGATGTAAAAAAATGGAAAAGTTCCAGTTGGCGAATTGGAAAATACCATCCTTTTCAAATTGAGTGGATGTATCGCAGACTCTAGACCCTTCTCCATTTAGCCTTACCATGGCCTTACGGTCAAAGGGGACTCTTATCCTATCGGTTGTATATGCCATATGAGCACATCCTGAAATTTCATGAAGGCACCAGCCGTGTTATAAAATGCTGTCTGTTTCGTCTTCATTTCATGAAATTATTTGTAGCTCATAAAAAATACACATTGTGTTTATTGAACAATATTTATCTTTCACTAGATGGAGTACTTTTTTTGATCTTACCTTCACGGAACAGTATACACACACACGCACATACACACACACGCACATACACACACTGTCTCACTCACACACTGTCTCACTCACACACATACATACATACATACATATATACATACAAACATACGTACATAAATACACACATACATACATGCATACATATATGTTAATGTGTGTATGTGTATATACAAATGTTTGTGTGTATGATTCTGAATGTCTGTATCTGTACGTGTGTGTTTGTGTCTATGTCTAAAGATACTCTGCGATGTATTATCAGTGACGTTTCTAGTGTCTTACCATTTTGAGGTTAGATGACACATACTCACTATGACTGAGACAGGATAAATTGAGTCACACAGCGGATCCCAGGATCGGCTGTACTTTGGCGTTCCTGTTTTAATCAAACTCATCTAGCTGTCTGCTATGGAACTTCGTCGAAGGAACTTGTCGCCCTATCATTGTCTCGAAACCTATCTAGAGCATGCAAATTAAAGGCCCCACAAAAGCCCGGTGGCTTGTTCGCAAAGTATCAACAACCTTTGGTGTCTGCACTGCTCTCCAAGCTCCTCAAATTTGCTGAGGTTTATCTCATTACATTCTTTCACGTATTCTTCTCATAGTACAGTCTGTCCATTCATGGGTAGACGTTTGGTGGTACCTTAGAATATAGCAATGTCTAGGTGTAATGTTACTGGTGCGTTGGACTTTGGGAACTTAGTGTTAGGGTTATGTCCAATTAACAGAGATTACTTTTGCAGATATACTATACAGCAAAAATCATGTTTCCTTATCGCACCCAACTCTCACCTACATTATGAGGTTGTTGATAGTCCTAATCACAGTCACTATTTTGTTTCTGCTTATTTTATGAAGTTCATGTCTCTACGTCTCACCAACAGAGTTGTAAAAGTTTGCTAGTAAACTTTACGAAGATCAGAATAAATATGTTCCTTTAGTCAGTTGTCTTTAAAATTGTTGTTGGCTCACAGCTGCATTATCTTTATTTTCGTACAATTTGGTTTATCGGAGGGCATATATTGATGGAGTTATCTCCAACACTACTTGATTTCATAATTTAATATCCTTATTTACGGAAGGAGACTTAGTTAATAAAACATTACACAATTCCCTACGTCACACGTGTGAAACCCAGGCATATGCGTCCTAGCATACATAATGTTACCTTATTGCTAATATTCATTACATATCACAGTTTACTACAATCAGCAATGAACTCTTTACAAATACCAATTGATAATTTACACAATGCACTTCGTATATTTACTAAATGCTTGTCAAATATGCATACTATTAAAGCTATAAGCGTAAAGTTTATTGTTCTATTCCGTTCTACAGAACTATGAGAGGCTTAATAAACATAAATTGAGACTTATGTAAACGAAACTAAATCCTGTAGGTATGTGACATAACATTCAAATAGTGGAGAATCATGAGATATCTTGATTATCTGTGCATTATGTATGGTGGCACCGGTTGTTTCAATAATTTTGTTGAATGATAATTTCAAAGGATATGCGTAAGGCCATTTAATATGCTATCACATGCAAAGAAAACGCTTTAGAAACCTTGTGAGAGTAAGCATTTGTTGTAAAAGGGATTTGTTTCTTCTACGTTTGTGTTTGCTCACCTACGTCCGTTTGGCAAAAATGTAAGTTGCTGTTATTGAAAGGTTCATAACGAACTTCTAAACTACCTTTACCCTTGTAAGTAAAAACGCAACCACTTTCTCTCATGTTCTGAATATAAAAGAACATTTTAATAGCTCTATGTCCATGTATATAACTTCGGAAGAAGCGAACAATTAGGGGTTAGATACCGGGGTCAACAAAATAAAGAAACAGAAACGTGACCCATGATTTCTTTCATCAGTATCTTGAGATCTATACAGAAATTATTAGCATAAATTTTGCGAAATTATTTTCAACTGACATAGAGTTGGAAATAAGCCAAATGCGCTGTTTCTATGTAATAGCCGAGTGTGCAAAAACAATTTTCCAAGCTCAAATCATCAGCTGTTATTATGTCTTTTGTTTCGTTGAACGCGAGTTACTATTATTGGAGCATGGGGGATTACATATTATATACATGTCCTGACAACAACGTGAGTGAAAGCAAAGAGTATTGTAATAAACTAAAAGTATGCCGCTCAGATTTATGTCGATGAATTCGACCTGAGTGCTTATTTTAAGAAACAGCGTTTCATATAAGATGGTCTGTGCCGTGTGGGAACGTGCATGTTAAAGAGTAGACCCAACGTTTCTTCTGCGTGTCGTAAAAGTCGACTGAAAGACGTTGACGTTGGATTGCACCGTAACCTCGTAAAGCACTCTCTAGCGGGGACTACCTAAACAGACGCATAGGTTGGAGTGTTTCTGTCTGAGTGGTGGAAAGATGTCCTCCGACAGGAACGGGGAATCACCAACAAATGATAGTTGCAGCTACGTGCTGTTACAGTGCATGTTCCTCCTCCCCTCCTCCTCTTCCTCTCCTCCTCCTCTCCTCCTC
>NC_068981.1:12836013-12837320 GCF_001194135.2 Octopus bimaculoides
CTACTACTACTACTACTACTACTACTACTACTACTACTACTACTACTACTACTACTACTGTTTGTCATCACTATCTCACCGGACTGCCGACAAAAAAGAAACAGCAAAAAAAAAACAGCAAGGCCAATATACAATAACACTATATACATTAACGAAATTTTTCTAGCACTGGTACCAACATTTGGGATAACGGATTCAAACATATATATGTTTATCGTTAAGGTGCATGAATCAATGGTTAAAGCGTCGGGCTTACAATCATGAGGTAGTGAGTTTGACTCTCAATCCGGGCTTTTTGTTATGTTCTTGAGGAAGACACCACCCAGTTGTAGAAATGAGTTAGGATGTCACTGATTCCGAACTGTATCGGACTTAGCCATTTCCTAGGATAACATCGGTGGTGTGGAGAGAGAAGAGTGGCATGGATGGCCGACTCAAACTCGCGCCATTACGATTGTGAGCCAAATACTCTAACCACTAAATCACATGCATTCACAAAAAATAAAAACTGTATCAACAACTAAAATGAGAACGAGGATTAGAGTGATAAAACAAACAGCATCAGAAGCTCCACGTACAACAACAGATCGATCTCGATCTCATCTTGCTATAAAGTGCAGATTACATATATTTCTTATCAGTGACACAAGGATACACTATTTCCGAATAAGACACACCGAGCACCAAATATTTATTGCGCCTTCTTTTCGTGACTCTCAATGGATGAGAGAAAGTTTTAAACATGACAGGATTTGAAGTGATGGGAACAAAAATGTATAACATTGTTTATTACAAAATGGTAAGAAAATCTATTTATTTATGTCTTGGTTACCCTGCACTAATCCAAACTTATGTCAATGTATATATATTATTTGGAAGTAAATATAATGTACATTTAATCTATCATATTAGTTTACATTCTAAAAGAAAGAAATCTTCAGGACTCGAATATAATTATAATATATATATATATATATACATTGTTGGCAAACCGTCGCTTACGAGGTCGAAAGTTCCAGTTGATCCGATCAACGGAACAGCCTTCTGGTGAAATTAACGTGCAAGTGGCTGAGCACTCCACAGACACGTGTACCCTTAACGTAGTTCTCGGGGATATTCAGCGTGACAAGGCTGACCCTTTGAATTACAGGCACAACAGAAACAGGAAGTAAGAGTGAGAGAAAATTATGGTGGAAGAGTACAGCAGGGTTCGCCACCATCCCCTGCCGGAGCCTCGTGGAGCTTTAGATGTTTTCGCTTAATAAACACTCACAAGACCCGGTCTGGGAATCGTATGACCGCGAGTC
>NC_068981.1:12839298-12840178 GCF_001194135.2 Octopus bimaculoides
TATATATAGATAGATAGATAGATATATAGATAGATAGATAGATAGATAGATAGATATACATGTTTTAAAAATAAACGTTGATTGGTGTTTCGAGCTTTGCCAATTATCGTTTGAAGAACAGGTTAGAGAAAACTTGTTAGTATCGTGACACTATCACAGTAACTGTTCCGCTTCCCTTCAATTAACTTAAAATAATTACTTCAAATTAACCCCACCACCACATATACTCACTCACTCACATACACACACGCTCCTGCTCGCACATACACGCACATCTATGCACACACTCACACACATAAAGAAGCACATTTGCGCACACACGCACGACAGTTCGTTCTCCAAATTTGCTGATGATGCAGTAACTGCTGATAAATAAAACAAAGCAGAAAAAAAAAGATACAATCGAGAAAGAAAAAGAAAACAGATGACACCTAGAGTAGAATGATTCTATTCTTCGTTGATGAACAATGAAGAAAATTACGTCAACTGAATGGTATCAGGTTCAGGGATTCTTACATGCTGGCATACAGAGCATCACAACTGTGTCCGCTAGCACTGTACTTTCCATTTGTCTGTAGCTAGGGAAGTAAACTTATCTCAACCTAGAAAATGTCAAATACGCAGCAGACTCAGAGAAGGAACTTTTGTCTGTATATCTATGTACTTTCTGCCATTAGTAAATATTGGAAACAAGATCTGACTACTGAGTTATTTCACAATGGTGTATAGTCACATGAAGAAAAAAAAAAGCACTTCAGGCTCTACAATATATTGTTGTTTTTAGATGACTTTATCTTTCTATCTATCTATCTATCTATCTATCTATCTATCTATCTTTCTGTCAGCCAGTCTGGCTGCCCCTCTCTCTCTCTCTCTATGT
>NC_068981.1:12841039-12841866 GCF_001194135.2 Octopus bimaculoides
ATAAGCGAAAATGCACATTGGAAATCAAAAAATGTAAAGGTTTTTTTATGAAAAGTAATGATAGATATAAACAAATAGATGAACTGAGGTAGTAATAGAAGTAATAAAAGTCATTATTGTGAATTGTTAAAGAGATTCAAAAGCATAGCGGTTTCGTAAAATTACTGGTCACTGCTTTAAATGCACACCGATTACCGAACGGTGTAGGATCTACTAGCCCCTGAGTAAAAGAACTATGTGTAAGGAAGGTAAGTAGCTCTGGATTTGGTGCAATTATGGTAGATATAGATCTGTAAGGTGAATGGTGTATGGGATATATGGGTGGTATTAATTGAAAGGTTAGTAGTGTTCTGTATTAAGTGATTTGTTCATATTGACTTGTGGAAGATATTTATAGATGAAAGTTGCCTCTTTATTCATTCTTTATTGTACTGAGCTGTTCTGTGAACATTGATAGAAGGGAAAAATTAGGAAATTAGGATTAAAGTTCCTCGCACAATTGTCTATGTGTTCACTGACTAGTATCTGTCTGTATTTTGCGTGGCGGATTTGTTCTTTGTGGAGAGTGGTTCTTCGACGGAGTGATATTCCTGTTTGGCCAATATAATGATTACCGCACCCTAATCAAGTAATGGAATAGATTAGATTTTCCGAGGCACAGGTGAAATTTGATTCAATCTTAAATATTTATTGTTGTTTAAAGTGGAACTCTGAACCCTCCAAAGGTCGGGAGCAGGTACCACAGTGAGGTGGACCACATTTATTTCAGTTCTGGTTCCGTTGTTAATGGATATAGTCTTGCGCTGGTCAATATTTTTCCAGTGATT
>NC_068981.1:12842039-12847955 GCF_001194135.2 Octopus bimaculoides
GATTAGTATTGATCTGAGTTCAACGAGTCTTCATTTACGAATGTAGGTGTCCGAAACTATGGTACAGATTCTTTTCTCTAGATTATTAGTTATATTAATTTTTATGTGTTTGGGATGGCAAGAGTTGAATAATAGATATTGTTTAGAATCTGTGGGTTTATAGAGGATGTCAGTTTCGATGTGGTCATTGACTATTTAATTAGGATGTCAAGAAAAAGGAGTCGTTTACTGCTGTGGTCCATGGTGAATTGTATGCTGTTATTAATATTGTTAAGCATTATTTTGAAATCGAGGAGTTTGTCTATGCTGTATTTCCAAAGTATAAATCTATCGTCCAAATACCTCTTCCCTTAAATAGCAATGAAATGAAATGCCATATTTTTGTAGTGATGATTGGTATATTTTAAGATCTAGGTAACCGATTACAAGGTTTAAGTATATATATATATATATATATATATATATATATATATATATATACACGTGTATACATATGTGTGTCTGTATGTGTGTCTATATATAGTCATATACGTACATACAAACACGTATATATATACATATATGCATGTCTGCATGAGTATATGCATTCACATATGTAAACCTGTTATTTGAGAGTATATATATTTTTAGCATTTTTACACACATATCTATAATACATCAATTACCTTAAGGATGGTGATAATGGCCCTGATGTTAAGTTTTCTGTTCTTTTCACTTAACTTCAAATAACACCTAACCTCAATCTGCGTGTGCCGTTCACTTGTGCCTGTCCAGTGAAAATGATTGAATGTCAAAATGTATACCGTATTAACTGATTTGTACTTTGTGCTTTGGGAATATACTTTCTTACTTGATATCCGATTTATATCTGCTAAGAAACAATAGATTTACTTTAGCTGTCCAGTGGTCACCTTCTATAAGTATTTAAACTGATCATTCTCAACACAAACACATGACCCAATGTTAGAGAATGCAAATGAAATTTCAAATCAGAAAAATCTTTTTAAACATGACTAAACCTGATCTATCTATCTATCTATCTATCTATCTATCTATCTATCTATCTATCTATCTATCTATCTATCTATCTATCTATCTATCTATCTTTTTTTTTCTTCCCGCGATCCCTTTTGATCGAAATTATCCCCCCACAAGAAAAGCTCTACTTTGTAATTTGTCCATTTTCTGTATTTAGCCCTGTGTGGCTATAATAAAAAGATATCTATCTATCTATCTATCTATCTGACTGTCTCTCTATCTCTCTATTTATCAATCTGTCTATCTATCTATCTATGTTATTCTATTCTATTCTAACTATACTCATACATATATGCATACACATACATACACTAAATGAATAAATATTCGAAATTTTATATAGATATCAGTATTAATTATTACCATTAGTAAAATGAATAATAACAACAATATTATCAACAATATTATCAGCAGAAGCTGATAAATGGCAAATCAAAAATTTTATAATCAACTTTTCATTGTAATTGGTCATATACGGTGCCAGCATTGTGAAAATCAGTGTCGAAATATCCTCCAAGAAAACCACCAATCACTGAAAAAATAATAAGCTCAACAGAAATCGGGCTAAGAGCCAAGAAATTAACTTGCCATCTCGGCAGAAAGCCGTTCAATGAGGAAATAGACATCCGTGTATATACATACATGCATACATACATGCATACATACATGCATGCATGCATGCACACATACATTCATATATGCACGCATGGATACGCATGTGACTGTGCGTGTCTGTAAGTATACATACATCTATATATATATATGTATGTCTGTCTGCATAGCTATGTGTGCACGTGTGTATGCAAACAGGCACACACACGTCCGTGATTGTATGTAATATCGCCAGCTTCTCACAGTTTCAATACGCATTTCTTTTACCCCTGCTGTACTTGATAAATTCTAATAAGTGGCCTTCTTATTAAAACTGATACTACGATGATTAAGAAGGTTTCATGATATACTGCAGCCTTTAATAATCTCCCTATATTAGAACATTCCCAGCTTCAGAAATTTTATCATTGATCTTAATAGATATGTAAGGAAGCAAATCTTCCGAGTCTAGTTTCTCTTTCAACACTTCCTTTGAAGCGTTTTTTCTTCTTTTACTTTTCTTTTTTTTTTTCTGAGTGATATGAACGTCTACATAAACATCTTTCATTTCCTAGACCTGCTCGTGCATGAGGAGATATCTTTAAACCATATAAATTCATAAACTGATATAATTATTAAAGAAAAGAAAAATATAAACGTTTATTATATTAAATTTCAAGCAATTATTGTGGCGACAAATGCAAAATTGAGATATACAACTTCAATATTGGAGTTATCGTGATCTTGTCTCAATATATTTCGTCCCATATTAAGAAAAAAAAAATTGCTAAGTAGTGATTATAATTGCTGATTTCAGATATATATTATGAGAAGTGTCTTCTGAACGTTTACATTTCCTAATATATTTGTTGTACTTTTTTAAGACATTCATATCACTTACTTGCTTGCAATGTCTTGATGCTAGAATAAGAAAAATAAAAACATCAAGGATATTAATAATAAACTTTTATTACTGCTAGCAGTCAAATCAAATTAAAATCTATAGGGAACACACACCCATACACACAAACACATACAGACACTCTGACAGACAATTAGATAGATAAATAGATAGATAGATAGATAGATAGATAGATAGATATATAGATAGATAGATAGCCAGATAGATATATAAATAGATAGATAGATAAATAGATAGATAGATAGATAGATAGATAGATAGATAGATAGACAGATAGATAGACAGATAGATAGATATTATTGATGATATTATAAAGAAGCAAGTGCCGTGTATATGTATGGATATTCTAGAAAGCAGATGCTTTGTCTACAGCTCTAACGCAAAGCTAGATATGTTGTGGTTTGCTGTCAATAAATAAATGTAGGTGCCTTACTGGGTTACTTTGCGCAGAAATTTCTCATGACAGTCCCCAAAATGCGAGATATAAATAATCTGTTTTTCGTCGAAATTCAAATCAGATATGACTCACTGCACTGTATCAATGGAGAAATTTAGTTCCCTAAAAGTTTCGCAGTATTTCAAGAATTGAAACTAGCAGTCTTCTCTGGTTCAAGGCTGGTTATTCTTATATTTCATAATTCTTATAATCCATTGATTCATTTCATTGTTTGCTATGTAAACACACAGGTACTTTTCCTGGACTTCTTTTCATTCTCCGACCTCTACATTCTCCTCTTTCTAGTGTAGAGCTATGCTCGAAACATCAAAACCCTACACTTTTTCCCGACTTTAACGAACCCCAAGCTAATATATTTCTTGAGTACGTCTTTTTGCTATTCTGTCGTTTGTAATTTTTAATGTTTGATTTGACAATATATTAACTGAAACTGAGAGTTTGTCTGTCGACTAGAGTTTTGAGGAAACCCGTATGTGTGTGTGTGTGTGTGTGTGTGTGTGTGTGTGTGTGTGTGTGCGTGCGAATGTGTGTGTATGTCTGCGTGTGTGTGCGTGTGTGTGAATATGTGTGTAAGTGTGTGTGATTGTCTGTGTGTGTGTGATTGTGCTTCTAAAAGGGTTTGTGTTTACAGTATTCGTAAGATAATGTATTGTAAGTGCTATCATGGTAAGTGTCCGGGACATCTGTCGGCGTCGACTTCAAGTCGTAGATGAGTTTCCTGTTGAATGTAAGGATAAGTATCTAGAATATGTTTCTCATGGTGTGTTAATATACTTTTTCTTCTATGAATAGTGTATCCGAAAGTTTAAACAGATAACTTTGCTTTTTATTCACGTCGTGACGTTGTAAAAATATTTAAAATCAACCTGGAGGGATACGGTTGTGTTTCTCCATATCTATTATTACTGCTTCTATCATATTAAGTCTTTCATCTTCTTCATCATTGCGATTGCTGCTTTCTGACTCATGATACAGTGTACAAACATCTACGTTTAGTTGCTTGATCGATATCATTAGTGTTTCGCGAGCTGATTTAGTGTATAACAGCATGAGTGATTTCTTCATTGTCATGTATAATTATTCCACCATAACATTTCCCTTGCTAGTCAGTACCGAATTTCATGTTATTTGATATGTGAATCGGCTATAGTTTACTATTATTTAATTTTTTGTGAATGCCTGGCATATATATTGCTTCATTGTAATTACCAAGATCCCATAGGTACAGAATTTTAATACTTCTCTGAATTTAAAAAGAAAAACAAACATCAAAAATGTATCAGTTGGATGCAATATTGTACGCTGCGGTTTGATTCGAGGCGAAAATGTGCTCATTTTGCATAGATGTGACCAGATTTATCGGTGAGTACAGACACGTACAAATTACTTCTCTTTATGGCAACATAACAAACTTTAGGTGCACATCATAAGTGAGTCAGTCCCTGATAATAATTTTCTCGACGTCTGTGTTACAAACTTCGAAATTAGAGGTTTTAAATTTCATTTCGGGTTTTGACCCATGGATTGGAATGTTCTTGTTTGCGTTTCCAGC
This sequence comes from Octopus bimaculoides, assembly GCF_001194135.2. Lineage (NCBI taxonomy): Eukaryota > Metazoa > Mollusca > Cephalopoda > Octopoda > Octopodidae > Octopus > Octopus bimaculoides. Next base: position 12,846,600 of record NC_068981.1, read on the forward strand.
ATAGTTCGCAAGTTTCTTTCTATAGTAACAAATTCACCTCACGTCATTCAAATGCTCCACCCTTACTGCTTTTCAAGGTCATGCTCGTACAGCTAACTCCCATCATTGTGAACGTCTTTGCACAAATGCTTTTCATATCAGCAACCTGACACTCCTTCATATTCCTTGCTCCAACGTCTAAGCTTTATTTTCGTCTTTCATGATAGTGTATAGCACATTTAAATAAACTTACACATACGTAAGAGTAGGAAGATTTCTCTTTTACCCCTATTTGTGCCATTGTATCGATAATTCGTGTGAACCTTTGATTAGAATACTCGTAGATTGTCTGGATATAGTCCCTACGATTATGATGAGGAGAAGCCCTCCTAACAGCCAGTTTTGCCTCGAATTATATTTTGCCAAATATTCACTCTAGTCTCGTATTGAATCAGGTTGAATGTACCGGTTTCCTTCTGCTGTCATGTTAGTGTGTGTATAAATGTTATTATTTTTGTGCCTTAAATTCAAGAAACATAATCAGAGATACGGAGAAGAAACCGGAACAATTGTTCTGATTATTTTGGAGAAAATAGAAATATTTACATAATTCACATTTGATGGATATTTGCCCTCATCTTGCTTGTTGTTAACACAACGTTTCGGCTGATATACCCTCCAGCCTTCATCAGGTGTTTCAGGAAATTTCGAACCTGGGTTCTCATTCCTAAGGTATTTTTCGAAGTCCTTGTTGTCGTTGTTTTTTATTATTGTTGTTGTTATTATTATTATTATTATTATCATCATTATTATTATTATTATTATTATTAATATTATTCAGGTCACTGCTTAGAATCGAATTCAGAATCTTGGGGTTAGTAGCCCGCTCTCTTAACCACAACGCCATAGAAATTTATTGGGAAAGTTCACTTCATTCTAATTTAATCAATCGTACATAAGGAATGATCGATTAAGCATACAGGAAACCATTACTCCAAGCTATCTTCTTCAGAGCAGGTTTTAAAAAAAGATAAGATTCATAAGCCTGAAACAAGAACATGACCAAACACATAACTAAAACAGCTGTAAGCCTATAATAAATAAAACAATGCATATAATTCATTATTTCTGTCTACTTCATGTATCATTCTGTAAAAACATATTATCTCAACTTGGTAACGGCATTATGCTTCACAAATTCGAGTGGTGATAGATTTTAATTTCGTACAATACCGATCGCAAGACATTTTATTATTTACACACACAAACATATAAGCACGCACGTGCACGAACACACACACACACACACAAACATACACTTACACACACACACACACACACACACGCACACAAACGCACATATATATATATATATAT
>NC_068981.1:12848246-12859406 GCF_001194135.2 Octopus bimaculoides
TATATATATATATATGTGTGTGTGTGTAATGGCTACATAAGCATATATTTATATATGCATACACATACACGTATATGGATATATATTCCCGTATACATATGTATTTCTTTGCTTGTGTGTATGCATGTAAGTATGTATGTATGAATGTATGTACGTTTGTATGTATGCATTTATGTATGATTGTGTGTATTTCTGTGCATGTATTCTATTACATCATGAACACCCACAAGTGTTTCTACACATACTGAAACTTCAAACATATACAAAGTATATAGCGATGATATCTATATAGAACTTCAGGTATACCAGGCTTGGTCATGCATTTGAGATATAGAAAATATTAATGTTTTGTCTTTATCTACTGTATTAATACTTTCTGCTTTTACCGAGATATAGATTTGCATTTGCCATTGAAAATGTCGTATCATCCAACATATCTCTTCGATAAATAACGAATTATAATTGAACTCTTTAGAAATATCGATACGTAGCAGTATTTAATGTGTTGACCATGGTATATACTTATACATATCATATTAAATCGCCGATCGCCGCATTAATACGTTTACTTCTATAGTAATATATTCATAAATCGTCTATGGAAAAGTTCAATATACCCTTTGTCTGATATCTAATATAATCTTTGTCCGGAAAGTGCATACGATTTATGTTTTAATATGTATTTCAATTGAAGATACTTACCTACGTATATACACACATATTTATGTGATTTTAGGAATATGTATGAGCGTCTTCAATATACAAATATATATACAAGCAACACTCACACATACAATATCTTAAGTGTTTTTGTACAACTTAAGTTTAACGTTCAGGGAAATAAATTTGACGACTTTATTTCAAACGATCGCTACATTCGCTTGCAGAAACAGCACTGAAATTAAGTGTTCTTTAACTGTATGTCACGACCGTTCAGTTGCCAGCGACTAATGATCGAACATATGAAGTCTTAATTAAGAAATTTATATTCGGTATAGTTTTGTTTATTATACTGGAAGCATTTACATGTTTAAACTTTATGTTCCAATTATTAAGCCCATCGTCCCCAAATTTTTTTCTGTAATTTATTACCAATTTTTTTTTATACATCTTTATCTGATACTAAATATATAAAAGAAAAATTATTACAATATTCTACGAAAAAATACAGTTTTAGTTTGGTCCCTCTTTTTAGGACTATGGGCATATGGGGTGCTTTTGTTCAGAAAACAGGATTGTTAAAGTAGAATACATTATTTGAAAGCTGAAAATGATAATAAAAAAGCACCCTTTTATTTATTAATTAATTCAAATGAAATGCATATTACTTGAAAAAAAAAAGAAGAAAAGAATAGAACATTTTCTTTTTCTGAACAATCTAAATACAGATTATTTCGAATGCCATTTGTTGAAATATTCACCCATATTAAGACCAACATCGTATTTTACACATTGTTTTGAAAATTCTTTTTCGCAAAAGGCACATTTTCTTTGTTTCCTTCCATCTGTTCTATCAAGAGAATGTCTTGCTGTAGAAAATCTAATTTCTGTCTCAATCTTTTTCCAAGAGAAATTGGAGCTTTTCTTTCTTTTTCCTTCGTGTTTTGTTTGTGCTTCGTTATCATAACAATGAAGCGCAACACTCCGTGGCACCTCCTGCAAGATAAAATCGGATCTCTGTTCCCATCATCTAAAATCTCATCATCAAATTCTTCTTCATCAGTTAGTTCATTTACTGGTGGAGGAGTTTCTACAATTTCAATAAAGTCTTCATGATTGGAGACTCATGTATTTCTGCATAATTTACTGCATCATGAATTGAACAGAATGACTTGGCTGAATGGTAGAAAGCCATGGGAAAATATCTGAAAATAAAACTAAAATACGAATAATAAAGAAACAAAATAATTTTTTCTTCACAGCTGTCTATGCATAGAAAATGTTTTCAGCATAAAAAAAGTTGTACCCCTGAAAACCGTGTTCCCTGTGATGCAACACCCATAAGAAAATGTGAGGAAAATGGAGTTCTACTGATCATGGTACTTATATTAGGACTAAACTTTTAGAGCATGCAATATTTGAGTAAAATTACTTTCAAAGATTTTCTTCACTTTATAGGATAGTTAGAACAATTATTTTTACTATATACAAATATGGGATGGATATAATTACTACTTACGAAAAAATATTTGATTGAATAATAGATGAAACTGAGTGTATCGTTCCCCTCAAAATTTTTACACTGCACTGAAAACTGAGGCATCAGGGTTGCTAATACACACCAGCCAGTAGGTGTAATATTTGAAAGATGACTAACTAAAGATATCTCAGAACAATACAGGTGTTGTGTTGTAGAAATATGATGAATTATGTTTCTGGTCTTAAACAAAGTACCATGGACGCAGATGGGGTAAATTTGCAGTGTACGTTGAAAGTAACTACAGTCTCACATTTTGGAAGTCAAAGTTATGGTTCTTCCTTATCATTTTCTGTGTCCTTTCAAGTTCCGATCCTCAGCAAGGCACTCTGACATCATCACAGGATATTACGATAAAAGCATGCTGTATCGATCACTATATTACTTTGCAGAGAATCCTTTGTGTTGTCGTGGTTATCGTTTTGCAATGAAATCTGTTTAACAAAACACAATAACATTGATTTGTAAGCCGTCATCTTTCCAGAGAACTGAATATTAAAGCTTCATACTGCTTCAGCTAACAAGAAATAATAACGAAACAATCGTTGATGCTATATGATGTGCAATAAACTATCACAACTCACTGGTGGCACCTATATAACATTTCCGTTTCTAAGTTGTCATTTAGCTCTATAAACAAACATGTTCTCTTTGCGTATGAAAAATGCTTCAGAGCTTAATGTTAAATGGCTAAACATCCTACTCACATATCACATTCTCCTCAAAGATACATTACATTCCCAAAGTCTTTGCGAATCAAGTTAATTCTAGCAAACGCAAACAACTATCTGTTACTGAAAGACAGTTAAGATTTAATAGAAGTAATATTCATCGCCCCCAGACGATACTGCTATTTTAACCTCAGGGGAACACCTCTTCCAGCATGTTATTGAGTGCGCTTCGTACTCAAATATATATTGCAAGCGGGGAGAGAAATCCTTACTATTCTAGCTCGAATACTCCCTGATCCCATGACTGTGACCTCATTTCGGTCATCATCAGTGGTGGATACTCGTCTGCTAGACATAGCAGTAATACAGATTTTCTGAAGATTTAATACATTTATATCTAATCTGAAAGAAGAACTCAATGTGTTCGTTGGAAGTTACGGAACTTGAAACTCGATGGAGAGTAGACATGTGCACCATTTACTGCTGTTCTTTTTCTTCACTTCACGAACATATTGCATAAATATAATGTAGATATTCGTCTCAACACATAGCATTCACTAAATATCTATCGAAATCTTTGCGCCCTAGCAACAAAACAAAGCACTTTCAAGGCACCAACCACTTGATGCTCTACACAGGTATCCAGTTACGAAGTAAAAGCGATTATCATGGAGGAAGAATAAAAGTATTTGTTGTTATCGTTTGCCATATATCTCAGGATTCGTATGTAGCGGATAATGTTATGTTTCTTTCCCTCTTTTTAACGTTTCCTTGTCTTTCTTCAGAAGCTGAAGGGGTCTTATTAGTATGCCCACTGCATGATATGTCGAACAAATAGCTCCATAAATTTATGATTTCGCGAATACCTTCCATAGATAATGTAATAGTGATACGATTAAACTGCAAGTTAGATTTCAGATTGTCACTTTGATTTAAGATTATTTCATTGTATGTAATTATCAGGGCAATAATCTCATTAAAACAAAGGTCACGTGCTGTGTTGATATTATTTCAAAAATCATTAAAAAAATTGTGTTTCATAGGGAAATGTAAAATTATTAGTCATACCAATCTATCCTATCATAGTTGCTATTGTTGCTTTTATTACCTGGTTATCCCTCATCAAACAGTTCCGCATTTGAAACCAATTTTACTCCACCCGTATATTTTTTTATATACAGACATACAATTTTCATAATTTCTTTTCATGTCTAAAACGGTAGGATGCCGCTGCTATTTCTAGGATGCTGCTGCTATTGTGCAGACCAACTGGAAATAACACATCATCTAATTGGCTTTCTACTTCCATACAAAAACACAGTCGAAGTTTATACTTTCCATGTGATTTTGTCGTTCTGTGTGTCACCAATATTGTATGGTTTGCAGTTGTTGTGTATTGTTTTGGTGGAGCGTTATATTTGAACATAATCTATAATCTCCCTGTAGGGATACTTTATGATACAATGCTTAAGTGTACATAGAACATACTGCTGACAGCCGACTGATTGTTTCCAGAAAATGCTTAGCTTATTTTCATTAGTTCTAGGAATAACTTAATGATATGCTACCCAACGCAATTGCTTCCTACTTTTAAATGACATGCGACAGTTAGCCATCGGTGACATGTCATGAATAATGAAGTAAAATTGTTTCGCCACATAAGATGTATTAATGGTGAAACTGAAACTTGTTCTACGGCAACAATGCTGATGTTTCAAACAAAAACGCATTCATACAGTGCCGTCGATATTCTGTTTTACTGAGCGTACATTTCAGCATTGGAAAAATGTACAACAGATTTAATTAAATGAATTTCTCATTAACAAACTGTTTATTTCTTCCTACATAAATATCGTATGCAGACAATTCGCCAACAGACAATTCACACACGGTCTCAGACTCAACATCAAGTCTCTGGAGGAGGTTGTGCTGATCTGGATCAAGGTGGTGGCTGCTGGAACACCCTATATCTGGCAACAGGATTCTGCACCATACTACACAAGTGTCCTCTCTGTAAGTTGTCTGCCGGCCAACGGTCTGTTGACGAATTGTCCATCTACCCATAAATATATTTTGAACCTTGTATGTGAATGTTCAGACGTCTTCCTATGGTCATTGATTTCAAATTTCACGAATCACGTCATATTTTCTAGTTAATGATAGTTTTGAAATTAATAATCGTTGTGACTCACCTCTTACTCAATTAAGTAGCTTGTTTCTGATTTTTAATCCCTATGATGGTGCAATCATCTGTTGGAATAAATTTCCGACGTAAAAGAAAATCTGATATACAGATATATCTTTTGAAGTAGTAGAGTAATTTAACGAATTGCAAAACTAACGAGAAACAGTAGTTTTGTAGCTTGAAGTAAGTTGATCCAACTCTATATACTCTGCTCATTATCAATGGAAATATCATAGTATTTATCATTAACGACATTGTTGTGAACATCGCTTTAACGACTGTCTTTCAATGATTGCATTACATTAGACTGGATGGCCGCAAGCATCATATCACCACTCTCCGTTAACAACTAATATCTCACCACGGTCAGTGTATTTATTTCTTCACCTTTGCCAGTTACTTTCCTGAGACAAATAATGATACCTTTCATATAACACAAATCGCATATCATAATTATATATTCGTGGAAAGGAAATCCAATGATTTCGATACTCAGCCACATTTTCAAGTCGCTTCCTTCATTAACATGACCATAACCAGGTCTTTCTTCTCCTCGGCGTTAGTGAGTTTAATATAACATCACATGATGATAATTGCATAGAGTTAGGGTTTTCTCTTAGTATAATTTATTCGTTTCAGTCATTTCCTTCTCTTTCTGGAAGAAATCCTTTGGCGTCACACCTGGAAAATGATGGACTTCTCCAGGTCAAAACAACCCAACAAAAATAGTATAGCACGACGGCACCCTTCCCTGTCTGTCAAAGAGTTGAATACACACGATGTGTTATGGCTTAATAAACCTTGTTGTTGGAGGTGCATAATGTACCAAAATAAAATTTTGAAATGTATACATTAGTGATTATCGATCGAATAGTAAAAGCGAATAGAGCAGTAGCAAAATCTACAGGTAGTGATGTATTGGAAACTTGCAAGCTGAAATTAGCTGGGTAATTATGTATGTGAAATTAGCTATTTAATTAAATACACAATGCACATTTCCAGTTAGAATTAAAACTGAATTAAATGCTGATGAGTAAGAGAGAAGTGTATGACGAGAAATGGTTATGTAAATAGCATATAACACTTCCCAGAAAGAGCGAGACGATAATGGGAATTTGATTTAAACATAGCAACTTTTATGTTTTCTCATCAGAGAGAGGAAGGTTGAATTCATGATTCCTTAATTTCCTGAATCCGAGGTATCGGCAGATGAAAGTGGGGTTATCTTCAAAACATAGACCTTGATTGAATACTTGTAGCATAAAGAATGCTGCAAATGGAAGGCGAGAGAGAGTGGGCAAGGACTAAACATGAAGAAATTAAATACACTAACTGAAAACGCAAAGAGGCAACATCGCAATCAGCACGTCATCGCCCTCTGCTAATATTGCATTTGATATGGTATTATGAAATACAAAGTTGATATCAGCGGGATTAGTATCAGAAGGTAGCGGACCGGGAGAAAACCTTAAACTCAATTTGCCCTATACCTATCGATCTAGAGTATTCAGAGAACTAAAGACGTATATAGTATCAGCTAGTATGTGGCTGATCTACGTATTAAATCTCAAATTGTACAATTACGTAATCCATACTGTGTAATCCCATACTGCTCTTCCTCTCCTAATATCTCTAGATACAAACGGAATGATAGGGCTAACCTGCCATTGAGTTTAACACGACTGATCATTCCTTGGGTGACATTCACAAAAGTCACTCTGTGACAAGTCATCGATATTGAAATCTCTTTCCATACATGGCCTGCATATGTGCACTCTGAGTACTGACTACATGAAATTTGACAGTGTATGTGGTGGGCTGCAATGCAGATATTCATCGCCAATAGTTTTCTGTCATAAACACAAATTTGGTGCATGTAGTATTAGACCTGTTCTATCAATTTAATCTGCTCTTAGTTTATACGTGGTTAATCATGATTAAATATATCAAAGTGAAAGTTATTAACGTTTTCAATTGAATCAAATACCAAAACGAATTCAACTAGATTATGCGAATGTCTACAGTTATTTCCAATATTCTAATATTTCGATAAAATACAGATAAAGAAAACTTATAGCGTGTTGTTGGCAATCAACATTATGATAATATTGCGGTTACTGTTACCTCACGGAACACTTGTCATGTAATAATATACTCTTATATTTATAAATCGTGAGTGCAGTTGATCTCACGAGATTGTCAAATGTATAATCGATATCAATGAACTATTGTATTGTTTTCAATTTCAGTGCTTTAAAGAGTCATCGATCCAGTTAAGAGTTCGTATAAAACTAACTTCAACACCAATATAATCATTATTTATACTATTTACATTGGACGGATATTTGTCCTCATCTTGTTTGTTGTCAGTACAACGTTTAGGCTAATATACCTTCCAGCCTTTATCAGGTGTCTTGGGGAAATACTGAATCTGGGTTCTCATTCTTAAGGTATTTTTCGATGTTGTTATTATCATTTTTATGTTGTCTTTATTTTTCTTCTTCAAATTTTCTTCCATTTCTCGCCGAGTGTTTTCCGTACACCTAGGGCAGAGAAACTCATTGTAGGTATTCCCAGTTTACACACGCAAATTCACAAGTACAATATGTATTTTAAAAAAAATTATCAATTGAAAAAATATTATTATTAAGGTCACTGCCTGGAATAGAACTCTGAATCTTGGGGTTAGTAGCCCGCGCTCTTAACCACTACGCTATATACCCACGGACATTTGGCGTAGTGGTTAAAAGCAATAATAATAATAATAATAATAATAATAATAATAATAATAATAATAATAATAATAATAATAATAATAATAATAATAATAATAATAATAATAATAATAATAATAATAACATCGAAAAATACTTTAGGAATGAGAACCCAGGTTCGAACTTTCCCCAAGACATCTGATTAAGTCTGGAGGGTATATCAGCTGAAATGTTCTGTTAAGAGCAAACAAGATAAGGACAAATATTCGTCAAATGTAAATAATATACATAATTCCTCATCTCTTAAAAATAGATCGCTATTAACAAATATTATGTTGCCATTGAAATTTCACGCAAAATATATTGTTTTCAGTTTCCTCATATAAGGCTTATTGAATCAATGATATATTTTTCAAATTATAAATTAAATAAATAATTACTGTTGTACATTTAGAGTGGCAATCAGCTGTTTGCTGCATGACATAATGATGTCTAATACGATTAAATCAAGTTTTTTAGGATATTCGTTTTTTCTTTCAGCACACCTATTGTTACTCATATGGTTTTCGATATTAATATTCAGGGTGTTTACGCATGTAGCTCTCATATTCCTTTCCTCCATTCGTACATATCATAGATAATCCGAACAGATGTTCATTGACTTTTTTAAATAGATGCATTCCTTACTTCACATGACTCTTTCCAGATGTGTGATTGCAAGAAATATTCACGTCACACTTGATGTATCATTGACCAAATAGTTCGTTAGGTTTTCTTCAGCGAAAATAAACATAAGTTTTAAACACAAATTGATGTATTCAATCAGTGGTATAATTCCTGTTTCGTTCCAGTATCTTCTGCCACCTTGAGGGAAGATCCATTATTCACTGCTCAAAGAATTTCCTGTTTTTAGTGGTGAAAAACTATTCTAGACGAATTTTACATCTTCTCCAAAGTTGAGAGTCTGCACATTAAATAAATTTCCAAGAGATTGAAACAGTCAGAAATCTGAAGGTGCAAGTTGAAGCTAATATGCAGTGTGCGGCAAAACTTTCCACTCAACCACAATAATATCTTCTTCATACACCGTGCGTACGTCCTGCATTCAATTTCTAGACTTTTTCTAAAGGTAAAAAGCCTGAAGAGACGATATTACGATCGAGTACCCAAAAGAAAACGCAATTAACGTTTTTACATGTTTACAGTTATACCGCCTTCAAAGTATTCTCCATTTGAAGCAAAGCATCGATCCAGGCGTGTTTTCCACTCTTCGAAGGAGTACTGGGACTCTTGTGAAGTGATGTCTTTTAACGCCTCTGTGTTTTTTTCCTTCATCTCTTTCACATCTGCAAAACGTTTTGCTTTAAGGAACTTTTACATTCGGAGAATAAAAATGTGGCAGAGAACAAAACTCGGTGAGTAAGGTGGGTGGGTAAGCGGTGCCATGGAACTTTTGGTCTAAGACTGTCTCACACCGAAGGCAGTGTGTGCAGGCACATTGTCGTGATGAAACCTCTACTCTCCACTGGTCGGGGAGTTTTCATCTCGTTGTGTCTCGGAAATTCTTCAGAACCAACAAGTAAATATGTACTGTGATTGATGATGTATTCACCCAGATATAATACATTTTGGGTGACGAAATATTTCGTGAGTGACATACATCTGTCTTTCATTTAAAGATAATTTCTTTTACTACTTGCTGTTTGTAAAATGACAAGAGTCATGAGATACACTTTTGAGGAGGACTGTTAAAAGATCAATTTTAAAGATATTTTCATCTGGTTCTCGTTTATTTCACTAAGTTTGATAACAATTAAAAATAAATTATAGAAGTAGAAAAATATATTCTTCAACGCGTAAATACTGAAAGAGCGGCATATAAAGGATATGTTTGTTTACATATGACTTAATCTATATGGCATCTAGCGTTTCTGGATGACATTATAACTTCTAAAATTGCAAAAGAATTTGTCGGTCGGGGGTTTAGCTTAAATGTAGAGCAATCCGACCGGATATTGGAGGGGTGTGAGTTCGATCCTCATGGCTGGTTGCCGACAAACTTTTATGCTCTAAAGAAATGTATTTTATCCTATATATGTTCATCTGACAGTATTTAGACGTTGAACAATATGTCTTTCTACTTGTTCTACAATTAAATATAAATACATTGGAGTAAACACCCTTTGTCAATAAATAAAGACGTGAGAAAACATACGTAGGGAAGGCAGCCAAGAAACTCCAACGGACAAAACAAAACGTGCTACTTGGGAGTCTGGAATGGGAAACGGTTGATTCTGAAGCTCGATGGCAACAAAACATGGGGAGGGCACATGGAAAGAAACTGAAGAGAATAGAGCAGGAGCAAGTACGAGCAGGCAATCAGATCGGTGGAATTGCAGAAACAAGGTGCTTGGACGATGTGGAGACTAGGAATGTGTGGTATGTCTCCTGGGAGAATAACTGACAGTAGGACCAACTGGGAAACAAGTGTTTAGATCGGTTCGTCTAGAATATCCTCCACAGGCCGTCTGATGTATTTTTATTGGGCTCAGGTAACATATTTGCAAGCCTTTTTATTCTTAAATATATACCCGTGTGCACATCTGAAACATATGGTCCAAGCCATTGACTGAAGAACGCTATCTGTGGTGACACAATGTGATGCCCATGACCGTCACTATGACAATGAACAAAAAGATCAATGACAGCCAAAGTAGCAAACCTACAGACAGAAGTAATATTTTGTTAAATAGAGCGATAAGCCAGTGGAGAAATTCTAGAGAAGTACCGAAGGATGACGTTTCACTGCATAGAACTGGGTATTGAGATGGAGAATCGGCTACAGCTTCCAGGGCATATCAGCCAGACTTTACTGAGACCAGATGTCTTGCTAGTCCTTCTAGGGTTAACTGTGTTCTTCTGAGGAGAAAGTATGGAGGAGGCTCAAGAGAGAAAGGGGACCAAGTATCAGGAATTATTAGATTACCGCAAGGATGTATTGAGAGGAAGCTTTTCTGTCAGTGGAGATTGGCAGTCGGGAGCTTGTGGGTCGTACTATGAATGACACATTCAGGACTATGGATATTTCATGAGCTTGCATCGGGAATAATGGCAGAATCGTCTCGATATATCTCTAATTGAATAAATGAGTTGACCCGATGTAAATCAGCCAATGTCCGTACGCCTGGTTGAGGGTGCATGTTGTAAGATACGAAACAGCTAATGACTGCATGATACACCACTGATAATAATGTATCCGAGCAATGCAGCTGCAGATATATGTACAGCTTTGTAAATACATGCATATGCACACACATATTTCTATATCTAGCGAGATACATACATACACATTTATATATATATATATATGTATATATATATATATATATATAT
>NC_068981.1:12859665-12864204 GCF_001194135.2 Octopus bimaculoides
ATGTGTGTGTGGGTATGTGTGTGTGTGTGTGTGTGTATGTGTGTGTGTAAAGCAAAAATAATTAATTGATCACTCAATAGGCTTCAATAGAATATTAAACATAATTTTTCAAGGAATATTTACAGAGATTCTTCAGAACTGTGCCGTTCATATATTTCGTCAAATATGCAACAAAATCAACGATAGGCGGAAATAACAAATTCTCATTATAGATACATATGTGGCTGTATGTTTTTGCGTTTGCGTATACGTGTGTGTGAGACCATGTCTGTGTGTGTGAGTGTATTTGCGCATATCGATGCTTTTCCGTACCTGTGCGTATGTGTATTTCACATGTCAGAGTACGGTATGTATTTGAATTATATATGATGCTTTAAGTTTATAGACGTTTTAAAAAGCTGTGATATGTCATTGTAACTACTAATGCTCAATGTATGTTACGTTGCTTAACTTCATATACTTTTATATAATATCTGCTATTCCTCCTTTTTCTTGTCTAACTCCGCGTCTTTTATTGAACATTAACTTTACACACAATATATTCTTCCTTTTATCTTTGAGATGAAGTATTTCATTGAAGCGGATGTGATGTGTCTCCCCTTTTATCCCCAATGCGTTCTTCATTTTCCAATCTTTTTGCCTTTTCTGTAACAATACAATATTTTCTTTGATAATACTTTATTGAAGCAAAAGTAACGTCCGTCATTTTGGCGACTTCCCTGTCTGACTTTTGACCTCTCTATTATCTTGAAACAGACCTTTTAGATTTCGAATAGCGATTGATTTCTCTACTTCCTACAGACGCCATTTTATTTTCTATTATCCAGAGATTTCTTTCTCTTTTCACATTCCCGTAGCTCTTTCTAGACATAAACATTATTCTGGAAAGTCAATATCATTTTTGTTATATAAAGTTACAATGAATCGCAGAAGAAAAGCATTTAGTTACAAGGAAGACCATTGATTAAGAAATATATCATTAAATAGAAAAGAAAAAAAATATCTTTCACGAAGTGTGTTACAAAACAATTCACAAAGAAGCTAAAGAACATCTTAATGTTTAATAATAAACAAAGGATAGGAAAAAAGCTAACTTTTCCTAAGATTGTCGGTTGAATAACGAATGTGAATCTTGTTCGAAATTAAAATCCTGTTGAAAACATAGATATATAGCTGAAATATCAAACAGTTTTTTCATAGATGCATTTAATACACTGAAATTGTTTAACATGCAACCAAATAATTAAACTTATGTTCATGACAACATTTAGAAACCCATGCACAACCGCATGTTCTTGCACACACACACGCACACCTATTCATCATATTAAAGTGAAGTATCTTCCACAAGCGAATATCATGTAATTTGGTACTAAAATACAGCAAAATTATACACTGTTCGTGCTATAAACATTGCAGGAATACATTAAATTACAGCTCTGTAAGAATCTTGTTGCCCTGGGAATAAGTGATAACAGTCACACTCTTTTTGCGATGCTACGTTGTTGGGAATATGTGTGGAGATTTATTATGGAAAGATTGCGCGTACGTGTGTTCGCCCGTGTATGTGAGTGGGTGTGTGTGCGAGCATGTGTGTGTGTGTGTGTGTGAACGTGTGGATTTGTTTGTGCATATATGGACAAGATAAAGAACCAGCTGTCTTCCGGCAATGGGCATGATAACATGGCTTGATAACACATATGGATTTTAATAAAACATATTGCGCAGCGGTTTTCTACAGAGATTAAAGAAAGAAATATAGCTGTCTCTTATAGGCTGTAGAATGCAGCATCGCTTCTGAAGATGATGTCCAAATAAAATATTCAATCACACTTCCAGACAAAAGCGCAGTATATCTACAATCCTTCTTTTCGCATATCTTTTCTAATCGATGTATTACAAAAGGTCCCAAGTCTTTCTCGTATTTGGCATTCTATAGCATCACTATTTCATCACTCAATCTATAAGACATTCGATAACCACAGCAAAATGCCTTTGTGATTAAAATTATTTGATATAGATTTCCATGATTTTAACTTTCTCTATGTCCATTATTTTATTATTTAGCGTATTTGTAGTGAAAGTAGATTCTATAGGACAAACTCGAACATCATACGGCTTCAAAAGAGTAAATTTTAACAAAGTGAGTCTATTGTGCTTCTCAGCATCTCCAGAGATCGATTTCTGTGGGCTGTGTAGAAATGGGGTTTGCTTTTAAATTATGCTCGCAGCACCGATCACAGATACAGATTCCAGATATTCAACTGCTCTGTTTAAATGAACCAATTCTAATGTATATAAAGATAAGTGCAATGTGTGATTCGTCGTCTTGCAAGAAATTCTACAATACAGCTACACACAATATCGTATTACAGCACAAAATAAGATTTTCCAAAACGACTAAGCAAGCATATGCATACACTCTCTCTCAGACACAGAGGCACGCGCACGATTACATATATAAATCTGTGTTTGTATATGTATGTATGTATGTATGCATCTAAAATGAATAGAAATGGCTTTTCTTGTGGTGTTTCCACTTTAATAACTAGTTGCTTGTAAAGAACTAATTATTTAGGTGCAAAAGTTATCAGGAAGCCCATTTCTATTAATTTTTTGCAATATATTGGGTCATCCTAGAAATAATACGATACTTTTATATATCTTTTATTTCTCAAAATTAAGAAAACCAAAGTTTTAATCTACAATAGTTTTAATCTACAATATACAATCTTACAAGGCGGCTAGGTAGCAGAAACGTTAGCACGCAGGGCACAATAATTAGCGGTATTTTGCTTGTCTTTACGTTCTGGGTTCAAATTCCGTCAAGGTCGATTTTGGCTTTCAAAATCGAATGAGCCCTCCCCAAAAATGTCGGGCCTTGTATCTAGAGTAGAAAAAAATATACACTCCTTCATTTTATTCAATGTTCTTCTATCTGTCTGGTAAGCCTGCAAAACCCCTCTTCCAAACTTCACTTGTTCGTGACGAAAAATACTCCTGTAGTATCATTCTTACCTCGTCCACAGAATTCATATTTTGTCCGTCCAAATGATTTTAATGGTTATAGAATAAATGATATTCAGATAGGGCAATGTCCGGTGAATAATATGGGAGGGGCATCGTTTTCCAGTCAAGCACATCTAGCCTTTGAAATCTCATTCTTGCTGTATATGACCATGCATTATCCTGATAGAAGAAAACCTTTTGTCCTGAAACCAAAGATGGCTATTTTTCTTCTAATGCAGGTATTCATGAATGATTGAATGAACAAATCGAAGCTTCTCTACTGGCTCAGTAACAGTAACGATGAGATTTTGTTCCACTAGAGTTTGCAGCACGTCCTGGTCGAGCTCTACAGACCTTCCAGGACGAGGCCCGTCTTCTAGGCTGCAGTTTCCTGCTCCGAATTTCTGGAACGACCGTTGACACTGACTTACGCGTTTTATCCAATCACTATATACTGATATAATATTCTTCGCATCTTGCGGTGTGTCGTTGCCTTTATTGCACTCATAAAATAAAATATGCCGTATATGCTCCTACGTCACTTCTATTAAAGCTTTGAAAAAATAACTATTAGAATCGAACTGCAGTCTTCAAAACTCGCACTAAGTATAAATACAAAATAAAATAACTACCAGTCTTTAAACAAGTTGATGCAAGTGGTTTATCCCGTCCCCCTCCAACTTTTTGTTCATGGAATTTAAAAAACAAACGCATTATATATGGGATGACCCAATGTAATACTCTACCAAGGACTTTCTCTTTCGTATTCTACTATATTTATATATACCTATATATATATAAAACTGAGAATGTGTGTCTGTCTGTATGTATGCGTGAATCCCTAAAACTTGAGAAGTACCCAACCAGTTCATTCACATTTTACACATGCATTACTCTGGGTCTATGGAGTGTCATGAGCTAAAAAAGACTTTCAACTTGTTGCCTAATGCGGGCTCGGAGCAAACTTTTAGACTGGGTTGGTATTACGTGTCAAAAGACAATATTCTTTCACTTTTATTCTTTCACTTCTAATTCAAATGTGATAAGAGTATGATATTGTTCCACTTTTAGCTTACACATTTAATTCTAATTTGATAATACAAGGATAATATTATTTCAATTGAATTTGAAATAAATGAATAATTTATATCCTAATGTGAGCAACATTACGCATCAGCAACGACAGCGGAATGGTGTGTCAGTATATGTGTGTTGACTGACAAAACAAGCAGCTGGATGTGAAACTCTTGACAAAAAACAGTGAAATGGCAGGTCCAAGGTATACCTTAAATTAACATTTAATGCATGTGCTTAACATATACATATCAAGAAATTTATCTATAATAAATATTGTTGCATTTACCGTTAAAATAGTAGTTCGTACATGTGCTTCTGTTTTGTTAATTTGCTTATATTTGGTTAATTACACTACAGTCCTCCTTGATATATTCTTGTTTCGGGAGAGATTACGTCTTCCTTTGGTAACATATTTTTTTCAATATTCTAAATAAAAAGTTATGAACATAGAAA